>NC_060210.1:136050000-136347500 GCF_021130785.1 Homalodisca vitripennis | reverse complement strand
CTTATTTTCCAATATTGCTGCAATCCTTAGCACTTTTCAAGATATTATTTTTTGAGAACTTTTAAATGTAACCATTTTGATACTTAAAGTTATTGATATTTATTACTATTTTGGTTACTTTTTCCTTCGATTCACTGAAAATAAGTTGTCAAATTTTATGTTACCCACATTAACCGTTTATGAGAAGTGATTTTTAACTATAAAATACATACAGACAGATAGATGGAACTTAAATTCTTCATAAGAACCTTTTTCTCAGTTTATGTGTAAATAATCACATTCTAAGTACAAAAGTTTTGAAGGGTTTTTCTTAAACATTATGCGTACAAGTAACTGTTTACTATTATTCTTACTAAATTCCACATAATTTTTTTTCCTCAGGTTATAATAAGTATACTCAAAATATTCCTTATATCCATAATAGTACTCCATAATTATTATATTTTTATGAGTATTAGTTTTTCCAGAGTCCTTTTTATTCGTCTTATTCACTAGTCTTCTTGCACTTCAAGTTTGACTACATCTGCTCTCACTACAATATACAAGTTGAGCTCTCCGCGGCGCGGCGCGGCGCGGTATGAGATCGATCTCACCACGGTTAATAGAATATTTAAAGCCTAATACTCATCTCGGATGTGAGGGAGCTGACTGGCTTGTGGAATAACCTCCCTCCCCCTCCCCCTCACCACGGCCATAGATAGCGCAACGCTCCATATACGCATGTGCTCGTAAGTACCTTACTCATGTGAAAATAGTACTTGTGACAGTGAGGCTGGTTTTTAGCTGAAAAATCATAAATACCCTATCTGCTTGAAAACTATGTGAATGATTTTCATGTCGAATACATAGTGATGTGTTTGATATTGATGCAAAAAAGAAGACTCAATAATATCTTTAAAAAACATGGAATTCAGAAACCCTATTACAGAAAATTAAAGATCATTGTAATATTAATAGGTCCATAATTACATAATATACGTTTTTTAAAAAAACTTCTTACGAAAGTAACTCGTTGTTTTAGGAATACGTTCGGTTTTATGACGCCTGCTTTTGTACTGCGTCTACTCCTCAACAATTTCACCAAGATTTGAAAATGGATAGAATCTACCCATTGATGTACGGATAGGATTTTTAGTATCAAATCTTAATCCATCCGATCCCTATTTACCGAAGGACCGAGTGCGAAGGACCGAGTGTTAGGAAGTTTTTTTTTTTTAACGCGCAGGTATTTTTCTATCCGATTCGTACTAGCTATAGAACGTTATCGGGGAATTTAGGGTTTGGCGATAACCAATACAATACAGATAGATGTTTTACTGTCAAATCCTATTCTGTCTCTATTAGTGACAATTCACAGATAGATGTTTGACAAATAGACTTGAAATTGTACATGAAATCTATTTTCTATATGAGGAATACCGAGGTGTATTTCAATGCATCGGATTAAGCAAAACGTTAGCAAATATTTTCGCTTTGGTCTTATGAATAAACATGACAGCAACGAAAATATAAAGATAAATAAATTAGTAAAAAAAACTTAATACACTCACTTTTAAAGTAGTATAAATACGCCTATATATTAACCAGGGACCCTAAGAATGTCCATGTAAAATTACAGTACATTCGATTTAGTAGTTTTTATATGATTGAGTAGCACACACACACACACACACAAACACACGGAAAGATAAGATTTTATTATATTTAATAATATTTCATTATTTTTAATTACATTTATAACTATAAAATATTTTATAACCTTACAAAATGTTCATGTTTTTTAGCAAAGTTCATTCTACGATTACATTTATCTGTTTATTACGAATATCCAAATCAGAATACTAATTATGTCAAAAAGCTTTAAATGAATTACGGTTCATTTTAATGGGGGGAAAATGATGGGTTTTACCTGTTTTTGTTTCAAATTTCTCATAACTGTGACTTGATTAGAAAAATCGACATAAAACTTTTGTTGCAGTACTACATGAAATTGTAATCTTGAAGTAACAGTTATTGTGATTAAAAAACTGTCGACATCTCGGAAACTGCTTTTACTAATGTCACGGTGTTTTATTACTGTTGCTTAATGAGACACCCTGTATATCAACACCAGGCTTTCAGATAAGAACTTATCACTTGACAAGTTTGTCTTAGATTCTAGTTGACAATGAGCACTGTTAACTAGATGGCGGTTCTCCCTTATTCAACGTTTTGACGAACTGCTTCTCCAGTCGCGTCGCCTGTCACAATACTGCTTCGAAGATGTTTTGTGGAATATCAGAGTGCATAATCTATGGTGAAACGCTATACTCTCTCAATTTTCAGAAGAAATATAAACACCTCACTACAAATATGTTCGGCATTTTGTTTATTACACTTTTAGTTACTTTTAAAATTGTTTATTTATAAATAAAAAATAACTAATTTTTGAGCGAAAATTATGCGATATCGGCAGGTACGTCATCGAAAATGTATGAAAAAATTAATTTGGTAACAATCAATTCACGAATTTATTATGTAATGAGAAATAGTTTTTCTGTTAACTAATTTCAAATTTAATTAGAGGAAATATTCACTACCGAACAATAAATATTTAAATATATATTCCATCTAGCTCGTTCTATATATATAATTAGAATCCACCTTTGGTATTTATTATATTTTATTGAAGTGTATTTAATTTTGAATATTATGCCCAAGTCTGTAATAAATTCTCTCTTGGATACGATTCATTCTCGTATTTTTTGACAGAAATTGGCGTCATAAAAATTGTGTTATTTACCTCACGTTAATATGTAGTAAATAAATATCATGTGCTATAAATCGTGTTATTTCTCTTATCATTAGTGTTACATACTATACTTAACAACTAGTTACATACCCATATACATATAGTTAATTCTATATATTCTGCTATTCTTATTTAACATATTCTTATATTTGTAATAGTCACTATTCAGTATAATGTTTTATTATATTTGCTTGGGTAGTAAAATACAATGATACAGTTTTGGTTGCTTGGAGAATAAGGATAATTTGTATTACACATTCTAGGAACATACAATCACTACTGAGTTTTCCCATGAGTTTTCCCATGAGTTTTTCACACTGAAATCTGTTGCCATTAATAACAATATTCGTGTATTAATAAAACAAATAAAGTAGAACTGTAAACCCCGAGAGTAAAGTTCTATGAGCTCTAGCTGTAGCAGGTGTGAGGGCAGACCAGTGTTTCCACCGTTAACGAGGTCGGAGCCGGACCGGACATATACAATGTGGGAACGACCACAGAGCGGTCAGGCTGTGGTGTGGCTCGGTACATTATTCAGTGCATATCCCTCGGGAAATTCTACCAAAACTGCTCACAAACTTGATAAATAACAAAGCGCCTGTCAACTATTGAAACCGGGAATGTAAGTGTAAAAATACTTTTTTATTTGGTCATTGTTTGTTTACAATAATGAAACAAGTTTTTTACAGTTTGCAACAATCAATAACCAAATTATTATTTACAAAGCTGTATATATAGTTCTTCTATAAAATAATAGGTTTTACTGATTAGCTGAATAATTCGCAACTAGTTAAACATAATTAAAACTATAAGATTAAACTATCATTTCTAAGATAAATTTATATCATATAATGCTCAGATAATTATTTACGGGTAAGTTTAATACGTAATTGTAATGATTACTACCTATTACAAAATAAAACCTTGTAATTTAACCTTAGCACAAAAGTTAGTATACCGTCAGTTGCTCTTTATATCTTTATATATGTACAAGGATTTAAAAGTCGAGAGATAACACAAATATGAAATAGTTTACTTACTCAGGACTGTATCAATGGTAGAGAAGTGATTAGAAAATGTATATTTCGTTGACATTAATTTAACTCCTTTGATTTTTATTGCTGGATATAAAAATATAATACAATGGCAAAGAAACAAACATATTTTTACAAACATTGTATACACCAAAATTATAACTATTTAATAAGTGAAAAAATATTTCCATTCACAATTTTAACTTAGAGAGTAATCTAACTTCTATTCAGACTAAGGAGTCTGTTACCGCCAAAAAGTTAATATTTTATAAAGCCTTACAGGCCTACACACATTAAAATGATTACTAAGTTCGATAATGGAGCATGTTACTCCATTGGATTTGGCCGAACGTTAGCAAATACTTGTAAATTGGCCTTATAAGTAACCATGATGCAACAAGAAAATATTATAAAAAATAAGTGTTTATTTGTGCAATCAAAATCATATTTAATTATACAAAGAGTAAAACGAAAAATATTATATAGTGGAGAGTCAATGTTAAAAATCGTTGCCAAAATTTGATTCAGAGCACTCTTGTGTTGCTCATAAGTACCCTCCCTAACCGGGAAACTTGTAATTTTAGCAACGCTATGAAACCTATTTTAATCGAAAAATTTGATTATATTATTATATGGAACTATTTTAAGTGAAAGATTAAATCTGTAATTTTTAAAATTTTGTATGAAATTTCATCTTTAAACGCTGATGAATAAATGAAATAATTATGGATTAAAGAATGAAATTTTTATATTTTCTGTATGATTTTCTGTTTGTCTACAGGATATCTTGAGTATGAAATGAGCTACCGATTTGGATTTTTGCAAGGAACCTCAGTGAATATAAATACCGATACTTTATTTTCATGAATAAAGAACTCACCAAGAATACGTCACGCGACTGTACAACGGCAAGACGATGTTATTGGCCTTTGAGACTGAGCTAGGTATCTCTTTCTTTCGCAGCATGCAAACCACTCGACATACAAAATACACTGACTTCTTGACAGTCTGTCATTCGACACATAACGTCTACTTGCTACTTGAGAGTCATCTATTCGACACAGACAGCTCACTTTCCATTATCAAAAATCAACCTCTCGACACAGAGAGTCCATTTGATATTATTAAAAGTCAACCACTTAGAAAGTTCACTAGCCAAGTGTTGGTCAACCACTCGAATCAGAAAATTAACTTATTCTTGAGAGTAAACTAGGATAAGAATGTAATAAAAGACTACATAACTTACCCTAACTTTACTGGCCAAAATCAATAGAGTTATTACTTGGACCAAGAGAACTGAAGTGCCAAGTTTTAAAGCATCTATAACTATTTTATCGACATTGATCGCATAAACGACAAAAAAACTATAATATTAGACAAGGACTTGTAGAGTCCTGTCATTGATGATTATTTTAGTATTTTGGATATTATTATCAAACAGAGACGGTTTCATAATTACGTACTATCATGGGAAAAGATATAGATTATTATGTATGGGGCAGTAACGTCTAGTAACTTTGCAGTGCTTTGCCGATTTCACCACTAAACTGGCTTTCACAACTAAGTACGTTTTGAAGTGCTTCTTTGAGTTCTAACTCGCGCACTTTGAGCTCCAACTATCGCGCCAATTACCGCAAACGTTTGTGATCTAAGTAAGTGTCTGAAGACTTTAAAATATAAAAAGAGATTTGACACGAAATTTACTTTCAGTAATTTATTGTTAAAAACTTATTATTTTAAAACATGAATTTATAGTATTATGCTAGAAAGTCAATATTGTTTATAACTTTGGATTATTCTCGCTATTGAAACACGGTTTCGTGTATTTTTATAAAATTGTAAAATTTATTTAAAGGTTGCATAATTAATACTCGAAAATATGTATTATATCCGTATATTGTTCAAAAACTACCTCTCTTTAATTCAAGCCCAAGCGTGTTCAAATCTACAGCATACAACTGATTGCATTGTTCCACTCATTATTAGACACTACTTCAGTGTAAATCTAGACTATTAATTTGGTAGTATAAGACAGCCATGGTATAATCAAGTAGGAAACAATCCTGGAAATGTAATTCTTGATAATAACACACGAATAAATTGTTTTACATCTCTTAGTTTATACAACAAATTACAAATCTGGATGTTTTGAGTCTTTGGCCCTTTTTTCCGTGTACACAAACACCCGGTAACCACCTCCTACTTTGGAAAATCCAAGCTACGCTTATGTTTTAGTCACAAGTCAGCATAGATACCAGTTCGCCTACTAACCTCTGTCACTTCGGTCTTGTATTGTACTTAAATTGTAATATTTCATATATTATTTATGTTTAAGACTCTGACTTATTAAATAAACTATGATAAATAAAGAAATACACGATCCAGTAATATGTTTATCCTGGATACAATATTGATTACTAAGTAATGAAACATTAAGATAATAAAAATAAGCATAGCTTCTAGCGTAAAATGTTATTTATTAAGATATCTAATTTATTTTAATTTTTTGTAAACCTTTGACATTTTTAAGGGAAACTGATTATTAAATTTATACGAGGCAAATAAATTGAGTATATAGTTAGAATCGGTCATACATAGCTCGATGTATAACATCTCGATCGATTAATAGGAACGAATTCAAGGAAACCCCAGGGACCTATGGTTTAATCCAGACTTCATACCGCATTGGTAGTGGGTTGGGCCACTTATTGTTTGATTGTATTTGATAATTGACATGTCGACCATGTATTAACCCGCACTTACTGTAGCTCCAAATCCAACCAGCAAAACTCTCATGTTTCGTCATGTTGGTACACGTATTGTTTGATTGTATTTGATAATTGACATGTCGACCATGTATTAACCCGCACTTACTGTAGCTCCAAATCCAACCAGCAAAACTCTCATGTTTCGTCATGTTGGTACACGTATTGTTTGATTGTATTTGATAATTGACATGTCGACCATGTATTAACCCGCACTTACTGTAGCTCCAAATCCAACCAGCAAAACTCTCATGTTTCGTCATGTTGGGCCACTTATTGTTTGATTGTATTTGATAATTGACATGTCGACCATGTATTAACCCGCACTTACTGTAGCTCCAAATCCAACCAGCAAAACTCTCATGTTTCGTCATGTTGGGCCACTTATTGTTTGATTGTATTTGATAATTGACATGTCGACCATGTATTAACCCGCACTTACTGTAGCTCCAAATCCAACCAGCAAAACTCTCATGTTTCGTCATGTTGGGCCACTTATTGTTTGATTGTATTTGATAATTGACATGTCGACCATGTATTAACCCGCACTTACTGTAGCTCCAAATCCAACCAGCAAAACTCTCATGTTTCGTCATTTTTGTACACGGAAATGTTGAAAATGTAACGATATTTTAGTAAAATATCATTGATAATCCAATCTTTTATTATTTTCAGACATAACTCTTTCAGTTCTACCATGTTGTGTGGTATTATCATGATATCAAATTCAAGCACTTAGTTGTGTATACACACACTTCCCTTGGAAATCACGATATTCTTTTTAAAATATGACAGTGTTAAAGTTTTTAAATACTGTCTGTCAGTATTGCCGGAAATATTTGTATATACGAGTGCCAGGTTTGTTGAAAATCTGACAGAGGAATTTAATATTCCATCCTTGATGAACCACCGATCCCAGCCGGTCGAATTTCTTGAGCTAAACACTGGCCATCAACATTCAAACAGTTTTTACAGGAAAATATAAGCAAAAATTATAAAGGACATTCACTATTTCTTGGAACAAGTATTTCCAAGAAATCGCCTTGTGTTACTACATTAGTGTCCCGAAAGAGATTAGTTTTGCTACCCTTATCACTGTCTAGACTCTGTTCTTAACCGTTCTATTTTTCCATTGTATAAGCTTTTTACAAATATTTGCTTGTTTAGTTCTCTTCTAAAAATAAACTGAAATTTTTTTAAAGTTTTTCGATAGTAAAAAAATTTGTAATAGTATAATTTAAAATTAACTTTATTTGAAACTAATAAAACGTGTGTGTTTGTGTGTTTTATAGTAATTAACACTCCATACAAACTCACAGTGAAAGAACCATCTGATGTTCAGTACAATCATCCTGGCAAGATTTCCCTGGAGGCAGGGATTTAGAGCTCAGTTTTCGCTGGTAATAATTGACTAAGTAAATTTACCTTCGGTATATCAGTTACCCAGACTGGGTAACGTTATCATCATTCTATACATTGCTTTGCAGTAATATTAAACGTTGTTTATCTTCGTTCAGTAAACAACTAGTTTCTAAAACTATTCCATTACGTATTTAAGATTAATTATTAACTCTTAGAATTTAATAGATATTAATTAACACAAAATTTCAACAAAATGAATCTTGGTTTGTTAAAATATAATTTGTGGAAATATGCATGATGCAGAATTTAAGCAATGGTATAGTATATATGGAGAGAGAGAGAGAGAGAGAGAGATGAGAGGAGAGAGAGAGAGAGAGAGAGAGAGAGAGAGAGAGAGAGCGAGAGAGAGAGAGAGAGAGAGAGAGAGAGAGAGAGAGAGAGAGAGAGAGAGAGAGAGAGAGAGAGAGAGAGAGAGAGAGAGAGAGAGAGAGAGAGAGAGAGAGAGAGAGAGAGAGAGAGGAGAGAGAGAGAGAGAGAGAGAGAGAGAGAGAGAGAGAGAGAGAGAGAGAGGAGAGAGAGAGGAGAGAGAGAGAGGAGAGAGAGAGAGAGAGAGAAGAGAGAGAGAGAGAGAGAGAGAGAGAGAGAGAGAGAGAGAGAGAGAGAGAGAGAGAGAGAGAGAGAGAGAGAGGAGAGAGAGAGAGAGAGAGAGAGGAGAGAGAGAGAGAGAGAGGGGGAGAGGGGGGAGAGAGGACCGTGATTTTTGCTTATTACAAAAACAAATTTATCATTTTATTATCTTTAGAAGAACATATGCAACAGTCTACAGTTTATATTTATTAAAACTTTTAACAAATAAGAAGTGGACAATGCAATAAATCTTTCTATCACAGTAGAGTCACTCGGAACCATCCATTCACAACTTGAGAGAACTGACCTGACGCGTAGGAAATACCAGGCCACCACACTGGTTTAACCTGCTCAAGGTTTGATGCGATGTCGATATTTTAAATCGGATATCCTTCTATCTCTGGTGCTACCAAAGAATATTTTACATGTGTACTTCTTCCATAAACTCGAGATCTTCATTTACTCAACTTTACCTACAGTTTTACCCATTTTTAAAGGCTAAGGTTATTTACTGTATGAATCATACCACAAAGATCCAACCTTCATGCATAGTTTACGAAACTGAATGGCTGATTGCATTTTAGTTATAGTCATCGAATCAAGAGCTATTAAAAAAGTTTTCAATACATTCTTCTTAATATAAATTTTTGAATTTATATAATTTTTAAAATTATTGAGGTTATATTCGCACCATTGGTAACAATAAGCACTTGTACTATTGCTTTTACTACTAATCAGTGCGCTTTAGTACAAAAGAGTTTATCGTATTGCTTGTAGCTCTTCAACTACACTATGTCGCTTGACGAACGTGAACGTATAACACATCTTATTATGGTTGGTTGGGGAAACAACAGACGATCACAAGAGGAATCGCGCACTGATAGAAAGGTTGGACAGCACTACTAAAACAAGAAAACTAGAATAGCCTACTATGAATAGACTGGCTAATAGGAAAGTCCAAATTGCGACCCAAAGATAAGAGCTTTCTAATTGTTACTGTTATCAGGTTTTCCCCGTTATCAATATATTAGGACCAAATTTGTAACCCTTGAGGATAACTAACATCATAATTCACTTCTGTACAACTGACAAGCATAATGTAGAATTTAGGTGTAGTATTCGTTTGGTTGCAGTTTTGATTTACTGGGGTTATGGCTACTAATAAAATGTAACCAAGTAAAACCTTTGAACAGCCGCCATTTTGTACTGAATCAATCTTTTTGAGTGCGGTTTGCGGCATTAAACTCTGCTAGATAAGCCCTTTAAAATGATGTGCATATTGACCTATGCTCCTATTTAAGATTTCCTTCTGACTCCTTGCGGGACGTCCTCATGATAATACAGAAAACTGATAGTTACTTCAAAAAGTAGATTATTAGGTGTAGTGTTGATGTACCAAATCTTGTTGATTTATCTGTTATCGTTCAGAAAATATTATACCTGTGCAGGACTTTATGTACACCCTGTATATATATATATATATATATATATATTATATATATAAATTTGACACTTCCTTCCTGACTTTTTTTAGACGAAACCCCTTAACATAATTTTTCGCTTTCGTGAACAAGGTAAGCGCTAAAAGTCGTTTTATGCTTAAAGACATTTTTCTCTTTAAAGATAACGGTATTGTACTGTCCGTTTTCGCAAAGCTTACGGAAGACCACACCACGGAACCACAATACTACTAAGCAACCTGTGTGTCTGGAGACTGCCACTTGCAATGATAACTCCATGACGTCATCAACCACTTGTAAACGACCAGTGGTTCAAAATTATATAATAACGCACTAATACTCTCATTAACCCTAAAACTGAGAAATTCCTTTTTCATGACGCCTTTTGCGTCCTCTACTAGTTAATTTGTAACACATGACTCATAACATATCATTTACCGATTACGTCACATTCAAATAATTTCGATGTATTCGAGCTAATGGTTAGTATCATTTTAACCAAATAAAGTAGAGATAAATATTTTTATTTCACAATCGGTTTTAACAAGTATACAAACAATGTAAAACAAACTGCAAACTTCATACCTTTCCAGTATATTTATTATAATTCTTTCTGGATCACTGGCCACAAAACCCAAGACTAAAATCGCGTGACGCGACCTATACAGTTGTTCTGTTCTTGACAGCTGTTTTGATGTATTGTTAATTTTAAAGTTTGATAGTTTATTCGTGATAAGTTGTGAAACACAATGGATTGTGCTTTGCTTTCTAGTTATTATTGTTTCATAAAAGTTTTCTATGGAAAATAATGATAATATTCTACTGACTTTTTTGACAATGTAAGGGACGTATCTGTGCTATATTTGGATAAAAATTTATAATGTGAAAAATTTGAAGTATTAACAAATATAAGTGAATCTATAGCATAATTATTGTTGTAATTCTCGATTTACAAGAATCGTTTAAATGGTCTAAAGAATTATTATGCTAAACCAATGGGATATGAAACGTATACCCAAATTGTACACCTTTAGGTTTTGCTAATTGAGCGTTACAATGTTTCTTAAGCATAGTTGCATGTTTTAGTAATTGTAACTCATGCCATAAATTGAATCATCCACACAATTTATGCAAATAAGAGACATTATGTAAATACTCAAAACGTAATACAAATTATTATTACTGATATAATAATAATAGTAATGTTTGGCTGGTTTTAATAATAGCAATATTTATGACTTATTGAAGGCAAAGATAAATAAATGTTTGATTGATTGATTTTAACTCAGAAAACAATGAAATTGTATATAATTAGCTGAGCGTTAGTAAAGACTATCACTCAGGTGGCTGATAAACTTTATTTTCTGGCTGCCAACTTGAGATATTGAGAACAAATTTAACTAAAACTTTGAAATTTAAATGATGCTCAATTAAACTTCTTGAAAATGAACTGTCCTTAAAATAAAAAAAAACATATTTTTCTACCACTATAGTGACTTGAGCGAATTTACAAACCATGTCCATCCATTTAATAGTTTCAGTATGGCCGGCGGGTATTATTTTAATTATAAATATTTTAATTAGATATTTCAGAACAAGATGTAACATAAAACTATATAAAATGAAAAGTTTTACATTTTCAAGTTTTCTAATTTGCCTTATATTTTAATATTAGTTTAAAAGTACTTTAGACTTTTAGAAAGAATATTTATACAAATTTTTTAGTTTATGTCCATACACGCTTCTAAACGTATATAAATATAGTTTTTTTTTCTTTTAACTGGTAATATAATTTATTACGTAATATCAACCTTTAAAAATATTTTATATTTATACGAATATGTACCACTCTCCAAGATTGGTACAGGTTTAAATTAATGTAAACATACCATTATCCTCACTTGCGTGTATGATATTCATAATCATTACTGACTAACTGGCTCGGAGTTCATTATTTTATATAAATTCTTGTATAACAATTTTATATTTAATTATATTTTTGGAAATATATGGTATCTATTTTAGTGACATTACAAAGTACTACTTGTCGTTTATTTCAGTTCGCAGCCAATAATAAAACCTAACTATTTTTATATTTTAAAACGCAACTTGTAAAATTCTTAGCATTGTTACTTTATATAGAAAATATGTTACGAAAATATTCTGTTATTTTTATACGTTTCCTAAGTATTCATCATTGAAATGGTATTCAAACTATCTTAATTTGAAGGAACATAGTGAATAATATTTATTATTTTTGCGAGTTGGTGATTTTCCCCATCAGTTCCATAAAATGTTTCTTTCCTAGTCTTGAGCAGAATTGTAGTGAAATTTGGATGTAGTGGATCTTGGTAGGAATCGATAAAAAGGTGTATAACGTTCTAAAATGTCCCACTACAAGAGATCTGACAAGTGCTGACGTTCCAAATCAAGTCGGACACCGATAATGGCTGTTTCCATTTCCGCCAAACATGTCAAGTCCAGGCTGTACCAAAATGTGGAGACGAGATCTTTATAATTCTTCGTTATTGAGTACCAGTCTTCTAACGTAGTGAACCATTACTATATAACATTTGAATGAAATACGTCAAACCTAAGACATATTGTGCGCACTACTGTACTGTTAATAGTCATCACAAACCCATTCACCAGCTGGTAATTTTAGAGAGATCCACAAGTTCCACAAATCCCTTTTCACAATTTTTTTATTAGTTTAACTGCACTTATTTTTTCAGTTTAAATACTTAATAATTATATATATTAGGGAAAACAGACAGGAGATTACTTTCTCAAATTACTTTTACACTTGTTTATTTCAGTAATTTCAAATTAAATTGGACTTTAAAGAACAATCCTTTTATTCCTTAGATATTTATATTTAATTCCCAAATTCTTACACGACCACTTGTATTGCAAAAGCCTTCTCAAACTTTTTCCGCAACTTACTGATTCAAAAGTGACATCGAACTAAAATTGCTAATTTCTTTTCAAATTCATACAAAATAAAAGTTTCTACTTTAATTAACCATAAAATGTACTTTTCCTTATTATAAGCTAAGCTACATAACACATCTAAAAACTCACTGAAAAATTATTCGTACCACGTGAGTTGACACTATAATTTAACTATATTTCCCCCAGAAATATTTACTAATAACTTGATTTCTTGATGTATTAAATTATTTTTACTGTTGTATACTAAATCTCTATTACAAGTAATCTTTATTGATATTAAAATTGAGAACTGTACTTAAACAATACTTGCAACGACATGTATTCTATTGAAAACTTGCATTAATTTATTCAATGACTTCCAAGTATTTTTATCGCCCCTTTGTTTCAAAATAATGCAGTAATCCCTATAAAAGAGAGCAAACATTACTTGACAATAAATTTCCCACATGAAACCCATAATTTCATTGTAAAAGAGCTTTTTACACATCGCGCGCAGACTTGTATAAGAAAAGAAGATCATAAAATCACACACGCAGAGATGCGCGAGTCCGTGATTTTTATACGGATCCATAAATTACCTCATCACCGACGGACGCCCTCGATTGGCCACCGACTACCTTATGAAGCTGGCGGCACCTATTAAAAAAAAAAAAAAAAACATTTCTATGATGCAATCTTTTATGTAGCCTTGTTTAGAATTGTTTACCTATTTTCAGCGTTTGTTTGGCATTAATAAGTGAAAAATTCAAAAAAACAAAGTGAGCGCAGCTAGATCGCTAGCGGCACTCATTAACCAAAATGCACCAATAACTACCGTAATGTTTTTCTAAAACGTTTGTATACCTATTTTTAGCTTCTTTTGCATTAATGAACAAAATATTAAAATACAAAGTGGGTAATTGATTGAAAAAGCTACAAAAAGGGAATTTAGTCGTCGATTAGCACTAATATTGCAAAAGGAAATGTTATTTCGAAATGCAATGCATTTATAACACATGAAGCCGCTATCTATTTCTCTAAAATAATCGTACATTTTAATGAATACAAGTTACCTGTGAAGTATAAGGATGCATATTCTGTGAAATATTTTATTGAACCTTACTCACTAACGTTATGGTAACAAAAGAATAAAGTCCAAATTTGTGCAAAAACTTAATTATTTATGTGATTAAAAATGTTTATAAAAAGGTGATGGGTTCGTAATATTTATAGGTTGAGAATTAAAAAAAATATATAACCAGACCTTAAAAAAGTTTTAGAATGTACTTACCAGGTCGAAGCGATATGTGTGTAATAAATATTGTAGTCAAGTGCTCATTATTACAATCGTTAGATCCATCATTTTCGACCAATACTGTTCAAATTGTAGACTATGCTGTTACATAATTATAAAGAATGACGGACGCTGGTCATTCCATTCTACATTAAACTCTACCAATCTTAGGTTCCAAACGTTCAGTTAGTATCACGCAGAACCAATAAGTTTTACTTGGTTTTTACTACAGTTTTAGTATTCCATTTATAAGCAAATTTTTCCATACCATTATAGAAATATCGTATTAATCGTATATTGGAAAAACAGGGGTTACTTACAGTACAAATACTCCTACCTAAGTAAGAAAAACACAATGAGATTGCAAATCAGCTTAAGTTTCAATAAATTTTATCTACACAAATTTAACCATGTAACAAATTACAAAAAACATTAATCTTTTCAAACACAAAACCGATAAGAGTACACATGATAAAAGGTTTTAAACTGTGGCACAAATAGTATATGTAGTGGAATATATACAAATTGATAAAAATTTGAAATTACTTCGGATTTACCTGTGTTATGAGTAGTAAATAAGCAGGTTAAAAATTAAAAATTCCTATAGACACAACAGGAGAAATATTTTTGAATTGCTAGACACAGTTGCAAGTGATTGTAAGTCAAAGGGCATTATATATTTACTTTTGTTTGGCTAAGCAGAACCATGGTAACAAAATTAAATTGTATTAAATGAAAATAACTATCGGTGACCTTCGGGAGGTGACATACTCTCCTAACAACTGACATATAACAACTTGCTTCCGTAAGCAGTTAATAAAAACCAATATTATGTAATCCTTGGGCATTATGATATTGCAATGACCTGTAATTACTGTAATGGGTTTACTCACCTGCCTTTTTTTAGATATATAACTGAGCTTTCTTTTGGGTTATCACATACATCAGTATCACATACATTAGCAAAATCATCAATACAGTAAAAAAAAAAAAAAAAAAAAAAAAAAAAAAAAAAAACTAGAACTTTCCAGCTAATAATTAGCCTCACTGCCGTAAGTACTACTTTTAAATGAGAAGGTACTTACGAGCACATGCACATATTGAGCGTTGCGCTATCTATGGCCGTGGTGATGGGGGAAAGGGGGAGGGAAGTTATTCCGCAAGATAGTCAGCTCCCTCATATCCGAGATGAGTATTAGGCTTTAAATATTCTATTAACCGTGGTGAGATCGATCTCATACCGCGCCGCGCCGCGGAGTGCTCAACTTGTATATTGTAGTGAGAGCAGATGTAGTCAAACTTGAAGTGCAAGAAAACTAGTGAATATGACGGATAAAAAGTACTCTGGAAAAACTAATACTCATAAAAATATAGTAATAAAAGAGTAATAAAAGACTATCATGGGTATAAGAAATATTTTTACTATAATAACGATAACTTTATAGAAACAATATTATGAGAATTTTAGAAAGGAAAGTTTGAAAAGTTACTTATACGTAGAGTGTTTCAAAAAAACCTTTCAGGACTTTTTTACACAGAGTATGATTACATACACAAAAACTAAGAAAAACGTTTTCTATTAAGTGTTCCCTATTTCGGTTTGTGTCGGTTTTTCATTAAAAATTTTCATCTCAGAAAGGGTTAAAGTGGATAGGAAGAAATTTGGCAACATATTTTCAGCATATATTTTAAACCAATAAGACGCCGTTGGATTTGTAACTAAATTTACGACAAACCATATTATCCCAGGGGTAGATAACAGTTTGTTATATTTTCAGTACCTCTACACGTTTCTCAGGTACTAGCAAAAATTAATTCGTGTAAATCTTTTATTAATTTAACGGTTATTGAGTGCAATAAAGTGATTAATCGTTATTTAAATTGGTTACGCATGCAAAGTTATCAAGAGTGGTATCAGTTTGCCATGTTGATCTGTTAAACAGTTAACTTATTTTTATCTTTTACTAAAAACTTCGACGGATTTGTTTTTGTTTCATAATTTAAAGCATTATAAATAATTTAACACAAAAAATCGAGTAAATTGTTAGTTAAGAAACAGTGACTTGTAGTATAAGAGATTTCTAATTAGTATTAGAAACACGTACGCGTAGTATAAAGTGATTTAAGTATAAGAATGTCGGTTTCCGTCTTCGTAGTTTATGAAACCTTAATATCGCTAAATTAAATATTTTCACTACCTAAAAATGACCTCAGGGTCTTGTCTGCCAGACATTAGAGTTAGTCAAAACAAGATCGTTGAATCCTATTTAACCTAGCCTCAGAGCGTCCTGGAAAGCAAACCCAATCTCCAAAGCGCTTGATTACAAGACAACGCCACAGATTCTAATTAGACTGAAACATCTGTGCAGTAGTAATAACATTCAATTTATCTCTCTAGTCACGATATCAGTCTAAGGAAAACGTTTCCTTTTGTATTGTTTAATAAATAAATATAGCAATAATAGCACAAATATTAACTGTTAACATTAAAAGTGTAAATAAAATTAGGGAGTAGTAGTATACCTATGTAAACTGATTTCTTAATTAATGACTGTTTTGAAAATAAAGCTGCAGTTTTATGTAACCGTATGGATTTCATTTTTGAAATTTAAATAAAAAAGGAAATATAAAAGTTAAAATCTGGACTGAACTGATTAAAACTTTATAGAGTAAAATTTTAAAACAGATTATTAAAATTTTTATAATTTAATATTAAGGATAACGCGAGTTAACCGACCGACCGCTGCGGCCTCTCAGGTTTCGATAAAGTTTAAAACTGCGTTATAAATAAGGACCCTAATAAATAGGCATAAATATCAAATCCCGTATTGTTTTACTATGGGCTATAGATTTTAGTGGGTGAGTTGTTAATAAAAATACGATTATCTGTTAATTTTAATGGTTTAAAAAATCAATCAAATAAAAAATCAAAAATATCTTTATTACGTTATCATCAAGATAAATATAGTGTCATACAATATTACTGAGGAGCAAGTACAATTCTGGGTAATTTTTCAAAAGTCCGGTTGAGTTTGCCAGCTCATGAATTCTTCGATGCTGTAGAAGGGTTGATTGAGAAGCCAGGTCTTCAAGTGACGAGCGAATTGTTGTTGATCCACTTTTTTCAGCATTTCTGGCAAACAGTTCCACATTTTGGCGCCGATGTAACTAAGCTTATGTTCAGTGCTGCGGAGTCGGTGCACAGGAAGGCAGTAGTCAGTGGCACGTCTGGTGTTGTAGTGATGGAATTGCTCACCCCTTTCTGCTATGCCTGGAGTCTTGATGTGGACATACGTTACTGTTTCCAGGATGTACAGGCCTGTGACTGTTAAGATTTTGAAGTGCTTGAAAGCATCCCTGCAAGACTCTCGTGGTTGGAGATTACCCAACTTGGATTTGAGGTTCCACGAATTCCAAGTGTCATTAACTTTTTCAGAAGGTGTTTATGGTGAAGACTGTCTGTATTTATGAAGGCTTTACTGTAGTCTAGAAGAATGACAGTTGATGTGTTCCCCTCTTCATGCTGATCTAGTAGGAACTCTACAAGATTAATCAGTGCTGTGGTTGTAGATTTACCAGGTAGGAAGCCGTGCTGATATTCTGTTAAGAGATTGTTGTTTGAAATATGTTCGAGAAGTCTATTCAGTACTAATTTTTCTATTACTTTGGATATAGTTGGGATTAGTGAAATAGGCCTGTAGTTGCCTGCTTTTGTGGCATCACCTTGTTTGAACTTGGGGTACACTTTTGACAGTTTCAGGGCAGACGGGAAAATTCCTGATAAAAAAGATAGATTAGTAATGAGCACCAGTGGTTCTATAAGTTCGTCTTGGCACTTTTTCAGGACTATGGTAGATAAGTCATCGTATCCTTCTAAGGGCTTTGACTTCAATCCATTAATAATTTTGGCAGCTTCTTCTGAATTAGTTGGCTTCAGTGTCAGGTTGGGGATGTAACTATTTTCGGTCGGAGTAGACAGTTCTTTATTGTTCAGCCCATTGTTTATGATGGTTTCTTCAGCCATGTTGACAAAAAAGTTGTTGAGATAGTCTGCCATCCCCACTTGGCTGGACGTAATCTGGCCACCTACCTCGAGTTGGGTGAGGGCATTTTTGTTTTCTTTTGGCTGCCTTTCTAAGTTTATGACATCCCAGATGGCTTTTGTTTTATTATCCGCATCTGTTATCTTAGCTATTGTGTCTTGTTGTCTTAGGTGGCGGAGTTGCAAGTCATATTCTTTTTTGAGATGGGCAGCGTGTCTTTTATGTTCCTCCCTACCAGTGGTGTTGTAAGCGTTTTGAGCGAAAAGAAATCTTTGCCTCAATTGTTGAGCATTAGGGTTGTGGAGAGTGTGTTTATTTTTGTTTCCGCTTCTTTTGCACCTGGTATGTTTCACTGGACATGCTTGATTGAATGCTGCAAGAATAGTTCGGCTGAAATTGTCATATGCTTCATTAACTTCATTGGAGTTGTATACTTCTGTCCAGATTTCTTGACCAAGGAGATGTTTCATTGTCAGTATGTTTCTGTGACTCATGTTTCTACCCCTCCAACAAGTTGTGGTTGGCGTTTGAGTTTTTCTTCCCTTTATGATACATTTTTGTCCCGTATGATCTGATATGCTGGTTTCTATTACCTTTACAGTGATTTCTTCTTCTCTGATGTTGCAGCATACACAGTCGATGGATGTTCTTGATGTTGGCGTTATCCGAGTGGCAGGGAGGTTCTTTCTATAGAGGTTGTAGCTTGCCAGGGTCTCGATCAGTAGTGTTGTGTCGTTTTGATTTTTTAGGCAGTCGATATTTATGTCACCCATTAGAATGATGGGGTGTTGCTGAGACTGTAAGTTTTCTAGGGCTTCAGCTAGCACTTCTAGGCCAGACTCGAGGTTGTTATCTGGTCTGTAAATACCTACTATAATGAAAATTGACTTGCCCACTTTTTGCTTAATGGCAGCCACTTCACACACCATTTCTATCGAGAGATCTTCGATAGTGATGATAGCCTCACTGTTTTCCTTAAGATGTTCTTTCGTGTAGATAGCTACTCCCCCTTTAGATAGTCAGAAATCAGTGTGTACCCAATAAGCCTAGTGTTCAGGAGTGTTTCTTTATTTTGGCCGTGTTCGGTTACAATCAAAACATCTGGTTTTTGTATTTCCAGGAGAGAATTCATCCTATTAATTTTGTTAGCAATTCTGTCTGTATTTTGGTATAATATGGTGAATTGTGTTTTGCATTTGATTGGTTGGTGAAAGAGGGTGTACTTCTCTGTGTCTGGAACATTGAATTCATGAATACCCGAGTTTTGTAGCGCGTTCTCTTCTGTGGAACAGTTTCTAAAAAATACTGTTTTTGGACTGTCCTATTAATGGTATGTTGTGGAGGTGAGTAGTTGTCCTGGTGATGTATTAGTACTTCCACAACAGTTCTGTTACCATCCTGAATTGGGGTATCCAGTGGTCTTGTACTTGTTTGTTCTGGTTCTAGGTTTAGAATCTGTGTTAAGGAATTCTGTTTGTGTAGCAGGGTGGATTTTGGACAGACTCCCCCTATCTTTGTCTGCTGGTCAGTTGTTGTTTAGTTGGAGTCTTGAGTCACACGGGTAGTGTTTTGTTTTTGTGACAGGGTTTGGCAGACTCCCCCTACCATCTGCTGGTCAGTTGTCTTTTGGCTGGAGCCTTGAGTCATACAGGTGGTGTTCTGTTTTTGTGACGGGGTTTGACAAACTCCCCCTATCATCTGCTGGTCAGTTTTCTTTTGGCTGGAGCCTTGAGTCATACAGTTGGTGTTCTGTTTTTGTGACGGGGTTTGACAGACTCTCCCTATCATCTGTTGGTCAGTTGTCTTTTGGCTGGAGCCATGAGTCATACAGTTGGTGTTCTGTTTTTGTGACGGGGTTTGACAGACTCCCCCTACCATCTGCTGGTCAGTTGTCTTTTGGCTGGAGCCTTGAGTCATACAGTTGGTGTTCTGTTTTTGTGACGGGGTTTGACAGACTCCCCCTATCATCTGTTGGTCAGTTGTCGTTTGGCTGGAGCCTTGAGTCACACAGGTGGTGTTCTGTTTTTGTGACGGGGTTTGACAGACTCCCCCTATCTTAATCTGATCCAAGTCTTAAGCAGCTAAACGTTGTTTAGCCATTTGCAATGAAACGCTAAAAAAGTTCTTTTTTCCTTTTTTAGCAGGAGTATAGTTAGGTTTAATTAGCGCATTATTCGTCACTATTTTGTGACTTTGAGTTGCAATTATATGTTTTTCTGTGATAAGTGGTGCATCTTGAATTTGTGTCGTTAAGGCCTTAACTGCATTTTCCAAACTGTTTTGCCTATCTTTTAGCTGAGCAAGATCGATGAGAAAGCTTGAGGAAACAGTTGCAGGCTGAGTGGTGAGGTGTTGGGGTTCAGCTTGAGTTCCCTTGTTAGAGTATATTGTTAACTCTGATTGTTGAGTTTTTTTGGAGGTAATTTTCTTTTCAAGAGTACTAATTGTATTTTTCAAATGATCTATTGTTTTGACATAGTCATCAACTAGTTAACCTTGTTGGCCATCATGTTCTTCAAAAATACTTTGTGTGTCCATCCGAAGTTTTTTTTTCCTTTTCAAGTTGAACTTGTGTTTCAGAAATATTATGAAGCAAATCATCTATTTTACTAATATACTTATTTTCTTAAGCTTCAAATTTAATAATTTTTTCTTCTAATAATTCTATTTTGGTCTCTAGCCTCAAATTTTTTTCTTTCAAAAAATTGTTTTCCTCTAACAGAGCTGCTCCTATTTTTGCAGCTGCTTGTAACTTTCCCCCATTGTCTTCAAGGTTTTCTAAAATGTTATTTTCACTAAGACTGCTCTCTAAATCATTTATGGAAGAGAACAACAAATTTGGGATGCTGGAGCAGACGGGGGTCGTTGGTGTGGCATCAACAGTTTCTCTGCAGCTGCTACATCTCCAAATATCAATTTCATTGCTTGTCAATTTTTTAAAAGATTTTTCTGGGATGTTCTGACAGCCTGCAAGGTACCACATATTACAAGGGCCAGTGCATTTAATTCCTGAATATTTGACACCTATTGAGCAAGAACCACATGGAAATTTTGGGGACATTTTCCCTGTCAGAACATTTCAGTTATTATGAATGCAATGACCACGGTATTGTCAATGTTAAAATTATTCAATGTCAGAATTATTCAATGTTAAAATATATTAAAATTGTTGTTAAAATGCAATATTTTGAGTAGTCAAATTGTCTAAAAGTGGATTGTCAACTGTATAATTGTAGTATATTAAATGGCAGTCAACAGTGTGTACGGTACAGTTAGCCGTATGTAATGCTGTAGTAGCGTTGCAACACAGAGTTGAGGTAGGCTCTGTAGGAATGTGTGCCAATGCAGAGTCAGCACAGGTGTTGAGTTGCTACTTCCAAAGTGTGATTGTCACTGTTGAAATGATTAAAACCTCACTGCCAGCCGTATTGCAGTTATATTGATATTGAGTTGGAAGTTTAGTTGTCTTTAATTGATAAGTCCCTCTCACTTATGAGTGTTTTTGTAATTAAAACAGTGCTTTAAAAGGGTTTGTTCTTGAAAATGACTACCAGCTTGACAGTGTCAGTCATTTGTGTGATTCTTCTGCAAGCTTGAAGTTTCTTGGCAAAAATATTATGTTAGTTACTTACAAGTGTTCCAAGGTAAGGTTTATGTACAGTGTAATGATATTTTGTTGGAGTATTACCACTCAAAACACTACTTTCCTGGGAGACACATCACTAGAGACTGTAGTCAGTCAGCCATGTTGTTTGTTTTTTATAGTTATACTCGGTAAAGATTTTCCCGTAGGAAACTCAATACTCAATATAAGGAATAAAATCATTGGTATTAAATGATACGCATATTTTTTTACAATTAATGAGCATTGAGACCCTAAAACATAAGGTTTTTTATTAAACAATTTATGACTTTATTGGGAATTCCTATTTATAACACATTTTTAAACTTAGCCCAAATATTAAAAGTGGAGGTTAGATGGCAAATAACTAGCGTGCTCTCTTAAGTTTGTGCAAAATAATAAAACATTTTAAAAATAAATAAATTACAATGAGTAGGTTAAAATGACAATATTTATCGTTTTTTCACCTGTGTTTTTAAGTTGAAACACCGCAGGGCTAAAAATAAATTTAAATTGATTATTTATGTCATTAGGAAGTTTCTGTGGAGAATTGCAATTTTTATTTTGTGAATGAAATCATTGAATCCTTACCGAGCGGATCTGATAAATTTAACAAACCCAATAAGAGTAATCGAGAATGCAATCTAAAAACCTAATCTTCAGTCTATGTGACAAACATACATGAATGTATGTCTATCGGATTGTGGACTATCAAAATGACACTGAATAAATCACAGCGTGTCACATTTGACCTTGTCAATCTGTGTGACATATGATGTCTGGTCGTATATTTTGGTACGGACAGTTTACTGATACTGATGTACTATAAACTTTTGCACTGGTTTGTGGATTACGTCACACTTTTATTAAATTATTAAACAGCTAGATTATTGTAGAATTTAAGTCAATTTATATATTGTTGTTGCAAAAGTACACGAGATCAAATTAAATATCAACATAGCTTCCATCTTAAGAACCGGTGGTAGTAGAACGATCTTGAGTTTCTCAAATAAAATCAATGTTAAACCTTATGCACTTTTAAGTCCTTATTTTTGATCGTTATGGGAGACAATAAATCTAAAAACACCCTTGACACATCCAAACGCCTTTTATTTTTTACATATTTGTATAGGTTATTTCAGAATTCATCATTTAAATATTAATAAAATATAAATTTGAAATACAAAAACTAAAAAGAGTTTGGCTACTTATTAGTTATATCTTTAAAATGAGATCTTTATCGGCTAAAGCATTAATATACAGTTTTAAAAGATTAAACATATACAAGAGCTTAAGTAATTTAACTTTCGCTTTATTTCTGCCGAATATGGGTATTTTTGATGATAACAAGTAATGGATTGGAAAAGTTTTGTGTAAGTAATTTACGTTTTGTGGAACTGGTGAAAACAATTTCGACTGGTAAACAGATGGGCGCATATTACACCAAGTGATAAAGAGTTAGTGTCAGCCTTATATGAAAGCAGGTGAAGGCGTATATTGGAGACAGAAGACATATAGTGTCTGGTTTGTACATACTGGTATTAAATCTTTCTATGGGATGACTAAAAAAAAAAAAAAAAAAACATATTCTGTATTTGTTATAATTTCTCTTAAAAAACAATTTTCTCTTAGTGATTTGAACACAGGCAATATTTACAAAAGTATACATTAGATACAAAGATCGGTTTTTATTCTGACATATACGTAAAGGGATATACTCGTAGTGCACTTGACCACCAGAATGGAGCCCTTATTAAAAATATTTCTCTGAGGAACTTCGAGTTCAGTGCAGTTTCGCCCAACTGGCTGGAGTGTAACTTGGAATCTAAATTCATCTTGTACCAGTCTAAGACCTGTCACTCAGCTTGATTTGCAGGCTCTTTCATCACGGAGGCGAACTGCTGAGTTTGTTTTTCTTCATATAGTGAACGGTGAAGTGACTGCCCCGAGATACTTAGTTTGATTGACTCCTTCACCCATTCGCTCAACTGGAGTTTTTGGCCGATAACACTTTATATCAAATTATGTGGCAGATAGCACAATGGTACGTCTGCAGAAATTCGGAAACAACGTACCCGAGGACGGCAACTTCTTCAGAGACAACACGGTGACTTTGAAGTACCAAGTTGCACAACAGTAGTTCCTCAAATATCTTACTTCCCTATGCGGTTTGGTGGTAACTTTGAGCCACAAGTTCAAGTTTCGCTGCAGTTCAGTTATTTATCACCATTTAAAAGGCCCTTGACTGCAGTGTTTTGAGAAAAAGTGAAACATTATGCCAAGTAATGCAATAATTTGTTGGATTATTTGTGTATTATTTCAGAGCGTTTCCAATTACATTTAGTTGTTGCTATAATAATTTATATATAATTGTCACTGACAAATATTTCTTTTACCTTTACGCCTCCCTTAATACCTACAACTGGTATAGTTGTTTTTATGAACACTGTATAAACCATATAACCACAATATTTATTTAAATTTACTTATTTTTACCATTGTTTTGTTCATTTTTTATTATTGTTGCTGCAAATTTGATTCCCTGTTATTATCTTACATTCTATTGATGTTATTTATACTAATTTATCCAGCGCTATTATTACTTATTTATTGTTAATTTCCTCAATCTATTTCATTTACCGCACATTAATCGTTAGCTACCTCATACTTCATTTTAGTTAAAACGTAGTTTACACATTTATTAACACCTTCGTCTAGGAAAAATGTACCAAAAACAATTGGTAATATAACAACATGTGGAGATGTCCATTGAGATAAATAGTAGCACGTATTTGAGGAATTATGCTGTTGAATAAAACATAATCTGCAAATCGTTCCAAAAAAGGTCATAATGCTTGAGATATAAACTACTAAACTTAATAAAAAACGTCTATCTTTTCCTTCAGAAATCCGGATTCAGCAAAGAGAATCCCCAAGGGAGTCGGCACTAGCGAGGGCTTTGAGAACTTCTGAACTTTCAGTAATATCCCAGGGGAAAGAAAAGAATTACAAGACTCAAAAACTATAGTTTACTTCTGAACTTTTTAAGTCATACCAGTTGTGATCGTACATTTAAGAAAGTTTTTTAATTTAATTTGACAAAATCCTACCCTCTACGTCCAACTTACTTATAAGCTTGAAAACTACTACTTAAAAAAAGAATTTGAAATGTTCATCGTCTTTAATACTCGTAAGGTTTTATATGGAAATACTAGTTGATTATGTTATGTTGAAAGACAACAGTTAAAATCAACAGTACACATATAACTGCCTAAACTGAATGTGTTTTTTATTTTACCAAAAGACTGAAAATGTCATTAAACTGGATACGAAAGTAGTTCAATGCGCAGCAGACTCTCATGGCATGGGAAATGTTACGCTACTTGCTATATGCCATAAACCCGTGGATGTAAGCATTATTGAAGCGGAAGAGTAGGCTTTAACTTGAACAACCTTCCAAGGTGCGTTTAAAATATTTGTTATTCTGTGTATATAATTTCTTCGATTCGGTAACTAGCCATGTTCTAATTTGTATCTTTAACTGACTTAATATTCTGCTATACTTCAGGAAATCTTGATTTTGATATCAGCAATGTTGAACCTCTAATACTTTTAAACTATTAGTTTTAGGTAAAGTCTTTTTTTAAACATGTGATTGATAACCAATAGATCTTCCAATATTCTAATTATTTTTCAGAAAAGAATATTATATTAGTTTGTTTTAAATATTTAAAATATCCCTGATTTATACATTTTACAAAAAACTAAAAACAGTTTTGTTAATAAATATGTTATGTATTTCATGATTATTTACTTCTCGTCCAATGTTTGGGGTAAAAATCAAGGTCGTTTCCCTACAGCCTACGTTGGTTTTAAATGTATTGGAGATAAAACGTTTCGCAGTGTAAAGTGACAGACCACAGTACTTTGTTTTCTGTGACACATATCACAAGTGATGGCCTCTGTGATGGACTCGTTGTGTCCATGTTGCACCCAGAGTGATTTGTACCAGCTGATTGTGTCAGCACGCTGTGAGATACACGTCGGCATGTCAATCAACTAGAATTGGTACTGTATACTCTATGAGAACTGTTACAAATATTTTTTGAAATTTTAAGTTCCTTATGTTTAAGATGATTTTAACAGATACGCTATTTATTATTTCATTGTAATTAAATTTTAACAATTAAAAAACTTCCCTATATCAATAAAGTGTATACATGCTATATTAGCGGAATAGACGTGAAGCTACTCTAGCCTACTAGCTTTCAGGAACGTATATGTTTCGTTTTGGAAGAATGAAGGATATGTTAATGATCCGAGTGGGTAAATAACACATCACATCCAATTATTAACTTTGTTTAAAGTATCTATCTTAATTAAAGTATACAACTAAAACTTTAGTAAAAATTCAAAATGAAATTAGATCTACATGAATTATTTACAAGAATGCAGCTAACAATAGTTAAGAATAAAACATAATTTATTTAACTTAATATATTAAATAGGTTTGATTTTAATTAATTTCATATTCAATTAAGTTTTATTTTCAATGCAATATTCATTTAATAAGAAAATAATATTAGACTACTCTCATCAAAGTTTCCATTGGTGAAGGATTTTCTAATACTAGCATATGTAGCATCTTTAGAAAAACAAGATATTTTCGAACACATAGAGTATGTCTTTAATTATTACTCGAGTTCCTTATTTTCACATCGAATCCATACAGGAACTTTCTATCATTTTTATCGTACAATAACTAAGTCTGCACGCGTTTCCAAACATTTCCCCTGCAACGAGCTGGGATGGAGAGGAAGATATGTTATTTCTATAAAGATAACATTCTGCCGATAAAGATCGGGTTCCTTGCACATTAGAAAAAAGCATGTAAAGGAGAAATTGCTCCCAGAATATTTACCACCCATGAAGAATCTATGTAAATGATACCTTTGTTTTAAACGAAACAATAGAATCAGATAAAATATGTAAAGATAATGGGTTGATCTTTGTGAATAGGATGGATTCTTGCTCATAAATCTACTTCATAATAAATGTTACCCTATCTAAAGCGATTCACTTGTTACAATGATATGCAAACTAGTTTTTTTAAGAAACGTTTTATCTTATCAATACCAATATATATAATGGGGATTATAACATACCAGTAACTTTCTGAAAGCTATTAGATATGTCGTATGTGGAGTGGTAGGCACTTATGAGTTAAAGAATTCCTGATCACCAAATTCTTCAGTTACAGTGTGTAGTGCAGGAAATAATGCAGTAATTTTTCAGGGAACGCATTTGAAAAGGCGCAAACTAACGTTACGGGATTCAATAAACTTGCTCAATAAAGTTTATAAAGGAAGAAGCGGGAGCGGAAATCAATGTTACTCAGCGATGATGTTTACTCAACTAATGAGTTTCTATTGTAATATTCATTCGAACTGGAATGTTGCAATCTTGTTATTTCTCCGTTTTTCCAGCTATTAATGGTTTTGTTTCGAATCATGACTGTATTTGAAACTAATTTTTTCAGGTAAAATTGAACTGAAAACCCTTTAAATTTAAATTCGAATAACATTTGTTGTTCGTTATTTTAGTTGAGTAAGGCATAACATATCGGATAAAGCTTCACTAATATATAATATTCATTTTAGCTCAAGTAGGGCGAAAGAATTTACCCGTCATAACCCTGCACATCTAGTTGTCTCACTTATCTACTAAGTTAACATTAAACGGCCGCCAATTGAAACATTAGGAGATATTAGAATGTTATACTAGACTTGTTCTGGGCCTAAAACAACCGAATTATTGATTATGTGTTACTGTCTGAATCTGTAACATTACGTTAGTACTTTCATTCGTACAAGTGTGGTCCCTAAGTTCTTAAATATTCTTTTAAACTCATTGAAAACGAGTTCACTCACTTGCTACGGAAAGATTGAGCTCATATTTGAAACCTTTATTGACTCTTCTTTGCTTCTTATTTCAGTGAAACTAGGAATAAAGTCACAAAATAATACATACATAATGAAAACCGTTTTATCTCGATTCGACTCGCCTTCAATGAAATCCTGATTTTAGGTGGAACTTATTAAGCTCAATTTGTTTCGTAATATCCAAGCTTATAACAATTATATTAGATGTGGTACAAAATTATTTGTTTTCATCACATTAGAAACATTTAATCATAAAATTATTTTACGTATCGCTCTTCCCGTTACGCTTCTTATTTTAACAAAATTGTAAATTTTATTTTAATCTAATAATTTAAGATGGCAATATTCTAAAAAGATAGTAATTTTTATTAATTAAAACTCCTCAACTAGTTCTTGTTTCGTAATATCCAAGCTTATACTAATTATATTAGGTGTGAAAACGTATTTTTAATTAATGTACTATTCAGTATATTAATACATTGTTTAATTCACGAACATTACCAAAATGATTCCAGAAAATAAATAAGAGAGAGTGAATATCTTGTGACCTTAGGAGTCTACTGAAGCGGGACAAATAATGCTGGTACTACATTTTATGAGTCGCTTATGGCCATAAAACTCGTGGGCAGCTGTATGGTTTTTATGCCAACTTGATCGTGTAGGACAATCTACTTCCTATCAGTCTGTGTTCCCGGCTTGCATTAGTGTTTACCCGACAGCAATGTGGAATTAGTGTCACACAAGACTTGCGATTAGTCTTACTGTTATTTATGTCTAATGTAACACGCTGTGTTGTATCTACTTCCTATAAGTCTGTGTTTGGGCTTGTATTAGTGTACACCTAGCAGCAATGTGGAATTGACGTTTACGCGTGACTTACGATTAGTGTTGCTGATGTTTATGTCTAATAATACACACTGTGTAACATCTACTTCCCATCAGTCTGTGTTCGGACTTTCATTAGTATGTGCCCGACAGCCATGTGGAATTATTACAGCTCACACAAGACTTGCGATTAGTCTTGCTGTTGATTATGTCTAATGTAACTCGCTGTGTAACATCTACTTCCCATCAGTCTGTGTTCGGACTTTCATTAGTGTGTACCCGACAGCCATGTGGAATTACAGCTTACACAAGACTTGCGATTAGTCTTGCTGTTGATTATGTCTAATGTAACTCGCAGTGTAACATCTACTTCCCATCAGTCTGTGCTCGGACTTTCATTAGTGTGTACCCGACAGCCATGTGGAATTATTACAGCTTACACAAGACTTGCGATTAGTCTTGCTGTTGATTATGTCTAATGTAACTCGCAGTGTAACATCTACTTCCCATCAGTCTGTGTTCGGACTTTCATTAGTATGTACCCGACAGCCATGTGGAATTACAGCTCACACAAGACTTGCAATTAGTCTTTCTGCTTTTAAGTAAATAATTATACAAAATCTTAAAATTTGTTAATGTAATATTTTTAAGCGAGGAGTTTCATTTTTACGTTCATCAATCTTTCGCTATTAAAAATAATTTTTAAAATGAAGGTAAAATAGACAAAATCATAATTATGTTGGGAAGTAATTATTTGTAGTGTATATAAAGAAATATCATAACTCTCCAATATTTTATTTTATGAATTTTTAAATATCCGTTTTAATAACCATGATGTTTGGATGGTTTAATGTAAAAGAAATGAGCATTACACAAGTATTTCTGTAGAAAGGAAATTTTAAAGAATATTTGTTTAATCATGTTGCAGATCTGAATCGGTTTTAATATTATTTGATGAAAATTAAATGAAAAGTGTAAGTACATGTGAATTGCCCCTAATGATCGGTGTCATCATCGGTAACCCAAGATCTTTCGATAAGCTTTGTAACAGACAGCTTGAGCCATTGGAAAAATAAAATGTTATATCACAATTCAACTTGCAAGTACAAGAATTCTAATGTTTTCCTGCTGGTTTAGCTCTTCCCGTTCCCGTTCCTATCGAGCCTACAGAGAATGAGCGTCAGTAGATCTCCCCCCAGGATAACTTCACGCATGGTACTCAGCATCATGGTGGTGATTGTGAAACAGACGATCGCTATGTTTAACTTCATTAAACAAGATACAACCCTCTTGTGAAATTGTAGAGCGTATGATGATTCTTAATGTGAACTGTAATGTGTAAGATCGTACTTAGTAACTATAACTTACAGTATGAGATATATCGTTGCAAGCCTGGGTTGTGACAAATAAACTGTTGTTAAATGTACTTAGGACTGAAATATATGGTTTAAACTTCTAATGAGAATAGAATATAAGTTTCTTGCAATAACAGTAGTATTAAAATTATTAGTTGAGATCTCTTTAAATTATGTATAAACAATAAAGTCATACGTAAAGAATGTACAGGGAAATGGTATTTAGAATTTAAATACTATTCTTAAAAAAAGCATTGCGTATTATAGTAACATAAAAATTATACGAGTATATTTAATCTTATAAAACTTTATATATTTAATATTATAGGCCATACAACTTATAATAAACAATAATAAATAAAAATTTTCCTTAAATCCAGAACCGTAAATTTTCAAGTATATGGTTCATAATGGCAAGATAATCATAACTAACCTAACGTAAGTCAATGGTATAAACTACATTAAAGTGAACAATTAATACTAATTCCCTGTGAAATGCATTTTTAGAAATTATAAATCACAACAAACGTGTATCAGCTCCTTGCACTCAATCTCTAGAACATCCAATTTATAAAAAGTTACACTAATTTTCATAAACTGAAATAAAGAACACAGATCGTTGTCAGTTTGTCCGCAGCTACCAACCACTAACAACTAACCAACGGGCAATAATATATAGCAGCTGGTTACGGCAGAAACAAGATGGCGACTAATCACGAAACACTCGAGGCGTAGTTTTGCTATTATGAAACAATACTTAAGGTAATTATGGTACTAAAATTGCCTGAATGATAGTTATTGCGCGTGTTTCATCAATTTCCAATTAGCCACAAGATATAGTCAAACCTGAATGATTAGAATATTTTTAGTTTGAAATTTTAAATAATTCGAATTATTCTCTTGATTGCTTGACATGTAGTAAAATATGAATAGTTTAAAATCTGATTTGCAATTTCTTAATTGATTTTATAAGTTTTTAACCATCCACGCAAACTATATAGCCTATATATATATTTTAACTGTTATACCGGTATGCATTTGAATTGAAAATTTCCATCCTCTTTCACAAAATCCTCTTGAAATAGTTTCAAGGCTATTTATTTAGATGCGTAGTCATTACCGTTAAGACATTTAATAATACTTACTTTATTGTGACTATAAAACATAATTAGTAAGTTAAGTGACATTATAAAACGGTCAAAGTATTTTGACATAAAAAACTCTCGTTTTCATATTGTTAGAATACAATTGTAAAATACAAGTGTTAAAATTAATAAACTAGAATTAAGAATATTTTTTTAAATAGTTAAATCAAAGTAACAATCGGATATTATGACCTAGCAATGTAATTTCATACGTCTTGTCTTCTGTGTTTGAGGATATCACATCTTTATTATTGAAAGTTAATTTAAAGGGATATTAATAAAGAACAAGAGAAGGTTTTGTTATAAAAAACGTCTTCCAAAGCCACAGGTGCTACTTCCAGCTGTCAATTAACTAGGCAAGCTAATATGTCCAAACAGATGCCTGTAACCTGCTTTTTATAATTTTCTTCATGTTATGATAACGATAAATATAATTCAACAAATTCGATACTATGGTATTACCCGGAGTCACTCTGATCCTACATACTATAGGTACGTGTTCTAAATATAACAAGTTAAATTTATCATTCACGAGTGCTCACTTGATTTGAGCTTCAATGTAGTTTTTTTTCCAATGGCATTACCATTTTATTGAGTAAATCAATACAATACAATGATTCACAAAGCAATTATTCAGTCAATAACTTGTAGAAATGGATTAACAATAGCAAAAATAGATAACAATTAAATAAATAAGTTGAGATTGAAAACGAAATTACATAATCCTTGGGTTACCCCAAATAAAAATGATTTACAAACGATCCTAGCAAAATAAATACTATTGTGATACGTGCAATCCCTAATATCTAATGTACATGCATTCCAACAATCCAAAGATGAGATTACTTAAATGGTTGTTTAATAAATTAGTTGAGTTAACAACAAGAAACTACCCTACGATCTCCCAAAAATAAAAATTTAATATACAGGCAATCCTAAAAAAAATAATACTATTGTGATACATGCAATAAGTCTATATAATTTAGGGCATTCTGGCAATAAAAAAAAGTTACTATCTCAAAGGGTATTTTTCTTTTTTAATTAGGAAAAAAAGACGTTGACAACTTTTCCGATGTGTGATCAGGTTGGGCGATCTGGCACATGATCTGAGGTCGGGAAAGTACTGATTGGAAATGCCTCTGTCCACCAGTGGTGCCATACCGCACTTCCGGAGAAATAAGAAAAACATCCCTTGAGAGTAAAAAAAAGCTCAGATCACGTGAGCACTGCTGAATTTAAACTTTAATACACTAGTAACATATATATATGATAACCTAATTTAAATTTACATAGCTTAATAGCAATTAGTAGATAGGGACAGAGTTGCCTTCCCGTTATTCAAGTAGTTACACAAATTTCAATCATTGCGTAGATTATTATGGAAAATAATACAATCATACATTTTTCAAATTCAATGATGCAAGATAAAAACGCTTGGGTAGGAAGTCTGCATGAGCGTGATTAAAAACTTAGAAGGGAGGTTTCAAGCACGATTTCAAGTTCGCAATAAACTATACCTTGCAGGATGTTATTGTGTTGTGTAACAGTGGTCACACAATATGTGTGATGACGTATCTCAGGTTGCCATGGAAACTGCGAGAGAGCCTCTAGCCTGTATTGAGGATGGCTTGTTTGACTGTGTTGTCGTTGAGCCATCCTTTGTTATCTATTACTGGGTCAACTGTGCTCAACTTAGTAGGATCAGGTTTATACTATTCCGAGACAAAAAACGTTGAGCTGTTTATTTACAGTAACCGCACAACCAAACAGAGTAATGACACTTTAGTTGCCTGATTTGAAATTTGTACTTTTAATAAATACATTAATATCGTACAAATAACCACCCATTCAATTCCATAACTGTCTGGAAGCAGAGCAAAGCAGAGACGCACGTGATATATCAAGTACTATACTAAATTCAAATTTTTTAGTAGCATATCCAAAATATCATTATGTTAAAATGTAATAAATTAATGGTTTTCCCAGTAGCAGTAAAATGCTGTATGTACTGTTATCAAAACAGTACACCCGTCCTCAAATAAATGACACACTTCTAAAAGTTCTCTTAAATTGACACCTGTAGGTAAAGAAACAAAACTCATATGGAACTGCTATTTGTGAGTTCGAATTCGTTAAAACGAATATTTCTTTCATGGCAGGTAATTTATGTTCAGAAGTTGTGGATACTGAATGAAGTGTTTCTAGCTTTCTTCGTGAATCTAGATCCAATTTCCGTAATGATACCACAACTAGTACCACATTCGAATCTAACTAGTCACAATTAAGTGCGTTTAAAGCTTGCGCGTTTTCATTGAAATCATTTACGAAATGACGTATATCTTGAGTGTGCAAACGTGTTATTTGAGGTAAATCGAGCAAATTGAAATGTAATATTTGTAACCGACTGTTACTGTGGTAACGGTAACACAATAATTTGGAAAGAATTATTTAAAATAATAGTATAGTAAATGTTATTAAAACAATACTTTTCCAATATAGTTAATTTTTGGACGAAGCCTTTCATAACCATATAAAGGTTTCATCGTCAGGCGACTCCACAAATAAAACATTTATTTTATTCCAAAGACCTCGTCCAAGAAATATACTATATTGGAAAAGTATTGTGTTAGTAACATTTACTTCTATTTAAAAATGTTTTCTAATTGCTCCAAGAGTCTTAGTTATTTGAAGTAATATCAAGGCTTCAAATCATAGACAATGGTTTTTTTTGTTTTAAGTACTCAAAAGATGTTGAAATATACATCTTGTTGTTCAATCATGTTGTTATGAATAATAGAACTACAGAGTTTGATACATGTAGTCCAAGTAGTCAAATCACCAGAAAAGAATTAGTATACAATATTTAGAGGGTTAGAAATAAATAATGATCCGTGGTTAACACTATTATTTGATTTAGTAACTGGTTCTTAGTCCGTAACTAAAGCGTAACGTTACTTACAGTGTAAATCTATAACTCATAAAAGCCATATTGATTTGCCTCTAATGTTTCCATGTCCAGCCGTTCGAGTTCAGTTAACATTAATATTTGTTGAAACTTAGTTTAAAAATTCTCTATTTTTCTTTTAGTTTCGGTCAAATAAGGGTTTTTTGTTTTTAGCTGGACTTAAATTTCGTTTGTACTCGATAAAGTGTCAATCTTACCTTTGATGTCGAGACGCATTTGAGTTATAGCAGTGAAACGCTCTTAAGATTCATTATCAATGAAACGTTGTGTTACTGATATTTTGTATCACTGAACAATGACTGATCTCCAAAAAAAATCCTCCTTCACAATAATCTTTCCATCGTCAGAAATAAAGAATAAAGACAAAGAATTAAAAATAGTATTGCTTGGAGGCGCCATGTGTACTAACTACAAATAGTAAGTAATCTAGTAATACATGTGTAGCAAAGTTCTTGTATAAATTAAGGTAATAATAAAAGAGATGGTAGATACTGGAGACACATAATTAAGGAGGAGATTAAATAAATTGCTATTAATTAAAGCACAATAATGAAAGGAAATAACTACCCTTTTACGATATATTCAGTAACATAATGTTTGTTATTACAATACAGTGGCAATAATGATGATCGATGTATATTGATAAACTGCCCTGTTAAGATCATATGTCATGAGGAATGTTGTATTACATTAGTAGCAAAATCTTTTATTGTCTTTTTTTGTAGTGATACAAAAAATCAGTAACACTTCGTTTCGAGATCTGAAATCTGGTCTATTCTTCAGGTAAATACAGGGCGTTTCAAAAAGGACTTTACAAACTTGAAAATTCATATAAATTTTATTAAACAAGGTACAAAGCTGGTTTTGGTGTTATTTTAAAGGAAAAAACTTCAAGTATTTTTACCTTAAACTAAAAATGTTCTATGTGGCTTCCGTTGGTTATTCTGCAGACATCCCATCGGTAGTAGATTTCTTCCCAGACTCACACTAGCATTTCAGGTGTAACTTGCTCAGCAGCAGCGTAAATTCTTGCTCTAAGTTCAGGTAGAGTGGCCGGCAAAGGAGGTACGTACTCCATATCTTTTATGAAACCCTAGAAGAAAAAATCTAGCGGTGTCAGGTCTGGGGAACGGGGGGCCATGCAATTGGCGCATCACGGCCAATCCATTGACCTGGGAAGCGGTCATTTAGAAAATCCCGGACGTCAGTCAGATAGTGTGGTGGTGCGCCATCTTGCATAAAAAAACATTTCGTTCTTGGTCATCCTCATCGATCTGTGGTATTAAAAATTGTTGCAGCATATCAAGGTACACTATCCCATTGATGGTTCTCTCTAGGAAAAAAAGGGACCGTACACTTTCCTCTTGCTCAACGCACAAAAAACGTTCACTTTAGGGCTATCACGAACATGTTGTAATGTTTCATGTAGATTTTCGCTGCCCCAAATCCTACAGTTATGTGTGTTTACCTTTCCACTTAAGTGAAAAGTGGACTCGTCAAAAAAGATTATGTTGTCCAAGAAATGTTCGTCATCATCCACTCGATTTAACATATCCGCACAGAAGTTCCTACAAGCAATTTTATCAGTGTCTTTAATTGCTTGTAAAAGCGAATATCGGTATGGTTTAAAGTGCAAAAGTTTTCTTAACACACGCCAAATCGTCGTATGTGGTACTTGCAGCTCACGAGATGCACGCCGGGTCGATTTCGTAGGGCTATTTACAAAACATTGTCTCACTTGCTCAAAGACTTCGTCAGATGTGCTTGGACGTCTTGAGGATTTTTTATGTTTCACTCATAAATTGTAGGCCTCCTAGGAGGATCTTTAGCATACTTGGTACGAAAATTACGCTGAACAGTTGTCGCAGACTTCGATTCTTCAAACCAAAACACACAACTAATACGCTCCGGTCCAGTGAAGGCAGCCATGTTTAACGTAACTGGCACTAGCGCTTGTGCGGCGCGATTAGGCACTAGCGGACTACGCGAGTCAAAACTTGAACTGTTTTCCTTTAAAACAACACCAAAACCAGCTCTGTACCTTGTTTAATAAATTTTATATGAATTTTCAAAGTTGTAAAGTCCTTTTTGAAACGCCCTGTAATTACCCTAACTGATAATTAAAAACAAATCATACCAGATAGTTATGATACGGATTAGTCCGAAATCATAACCACCATGTTGTGTGTCAATTTCACTAACTTTAAAACACGCACTTAATAAAACACAAAACACAGCATAATTATTTTAACTGAACTACAGAATTCTATTCAGAATAGGTTGGCATTCACCGACCACCCACGACTGACCAGGGGTCATTGGCAAATGGAAATGGTCACGGTGGAAACAAGATAGTAGAAAAAAAGGAGAGAACGGGAGTGCAACATCTTTATTGTTGGTTCAAGCTAGATGAATTTCTAAACATTATGATATGACCCAAATTATTCTTATTAAAAGTAATCTTTTTGATACTTTTGGTTTTCTTATTAGTTCATTTTTCAGAATTGGAAACCAAAGCGGCCTAATCTAGACTGAAAAAAAGCTTCAAACAAAAAACATATTTTATCTTTAATGAAACACTGCCAATTTTGACTAAGCTCATTATTTGATATTTAATTAAAAAAATAAACCTTAAAAATGTAAATTAAATTCTTTATTTTTAATTTTTATAAAAGATATCCTCATTTTATCATCATAGAAATGTCCAATGTAACTTTATTTTTCGCTGTTATTTCAGTCTTATCAGTGTCTGTCTTATCAGTGATCTGAAAAATAACGGTTGGTTTCCGTATAAAGCAAGAAGAACTGAGTGTAAAATAATTACGAGTTTGTAATTTTGTGGAGAAGCGTATTCTGGTGCAGATTAAATAAATAAATTATGGGGGTTTACTTCCAGGACACCAATCTGCTTGTTTGTTTAGTCAACACGTGTAGTGTCCTGCTACTGTTACTAATGAATTCATTGTTAACAAAGATCTCATACAACGGTGATAAAATATGATATCATCATAAATGATAACGGTTAAATCTATTCCAAACTTATACTCATATATAAATAAACGATGCGTTTTGTTGTGTGTTTAAAACTATTGAACTGAATAGATACTTCAAATTAAAATAATTAATTTGTTGGACAAATGCTTTTCCATAAATTATGCATTTAAACAGGACTGTCCTGTTAAGATCATATTCCATCAGTAACACGACTTTCAATACAGTACACTGGCAATAATGATTTTAAAATTATCAGTAAGTATAATTTAGGTTATGCATTTAAACAGGACTGTCCTGTTAAGATCATATTCCATCAGTAACACGACTTTCAATACAGTACACTGGCAATAATGATTTTAAAATTATCAGTAAGTATAATTTAGGTTATGCATTTAAACAGGACTGTCCTGTTAAGATCATATTCCATCAGTAACACGACTTTCAATACAGTACACTGGGAATAATGATTTTAAAATTATCAGTAAGTATAATTTAGGTTATGCATTTAAACAGGACTGTCCTGTTAAGATCATATTCCATCAGTAACACGACTTTCAATACAGTACACTGGCAATAATGATTTTAAAATTATCAGTAAGTATAATTTAGGTTATGCATTTAAACAGGACTGTCCTGTTAAGATCATATTCCATCAGTAACACGACTTTCAATACAGTACACTGGCAATAATGATTTTAAAATTATCAGTAAGTATAATTTAGGTGGTGCATTTAGGTACGTTGTTTTCATAAGTATTCGGTCAGGTAATTAATGCCTACAGTATCTTTGAATGAGAAGGTTGTATTCTGGCGATTATTGCGAACTTGCCTTGTTTGTAATTAAATTTTCCTCACCTTGTTGTATCTATTGCCTTGCAAGGTCATTGCCTTTTTTTCTATAGATGAATGTAAATGTCTATTGGTATTTAGATTTTAGTCATTAAATTTTTGTGAACTAGTACTTGTCGAATTTTATTTGACTGAATTATGCAATATTTTTTACATCAACATGGAGTGCTCACTTCTGGCTGGTTTATATCTTCCGCTGAGCCTACACTGAACACAGAAAAAACTGAATGTTACTTTCATCTGGGCGACCCCATTAATTTCTAGGAGTGGCACATTAAAAACCACAGTTCTCAAAATATTGGGGTATAGGGGTATCAATAGGTCTACAAAATAATTAGCATCCCTTTTTACCAAGGCAATATGGCTGAGATATAGACTGCTGGTGCTATCCTTCCCCATTGGATCTCGACAGGAGATGATCCTCATCACCAAATCTACCCATCCTTAAATCGTATCACTCCGGAAACAAACGCAAAGGTCCTTTTAAGACTAAGTGCAATGAGCGATTTCCTCAGATTTTCATTTTAGCGAATAAAATATCCAAATTGCCTTCTTCAATATGTATTTGTGCTATATTTATATTAATAATTCAATTAATTAATTATTTATATTTTTCTATTATTTTAATATTTTATTTCATGATAAAAGAAATCGTTTGATGTTATTTAAGCATTCTTTTTTTGGTATGAGAGAATATGATTTTCTATTCCTGATTCGTTTTTTAATTTTGAGTTTAGAATACCACACACTTAGAAATTTTAAATCGTAAAATGCTCAACAAACGATTTTTTTAGTAAATTTAAAATTTTTAATTGAAAAGTATGAGCATTCTCCTCAATCAACATAAAAAAAGATAAATATTTTATGTTAATTTCAATTCGATATGTAAGTGTATATACATGTGGGTTTAATAGTGTGAGTCATGTATAAGAAATTATAAAGATGAATTAATTGTGGTCGTGGTTCCTTACTAAAAGACAAGAAGTACGAGTGAATTTCATAAATTACGTTATTTAAAACAATGGATACCAAAATTAATGTTCTAAATTTAATTTGAAGCACAGAGAAAATCAGGTCCGATTAAAGTATATTTCAGATAATTTTTTTTTGTTTTTTTATTTATATTTAATATTTGTAAATGATAATCTATACTCATTTTACTACAAATGTTTTCATCAACACGATAACACAGACAAAATATATTTCCATAGAAATATCTTCAGTCTGTGATGAAGTTAGCAAACAATTCCAGTCACTTACTCGACAAATAAACGTATCCACTAAACTTGGCTTAGTCGTACAACTTTGCTGAACTTATTGAATACAGAGGTTCAGGAATAACGCCGGGAAATATTGCAATGCCTTTAAAGGATCAGCTGAAATCAACAAGGTACAGTTGTAATTGGAATTACAGATTTTTTTATTTTGTAAAACAAATGTATTTAACATCAAATGCCTCTATTTAACACAGAACAGGTATTTTATAAATATTATTAAAGTTTATTAATGAAATGCTAAGAAAAATTGTAATTTAATCCTTTTTATTACTTTTCAACGGAAATATCAGATATTAAATTAGAAATTCATTCTGCTTTTTTAAGCACAATAATTCTAGAGCCACATAACTAATTCTTTTCTTGATGAGATTTATCCTGTAGTATGCAGTGAAGAAATGGACTGTCGTGTATACTATACATATGCTCTTACATTTCTGGATATTATTAAGGAATATAGATGAACTTATTTTAATATACGGATTTCCAGGATGTTTTAACAATAAACATACTTTTGTAATACTTCATATACTTATAGTACAAAGCCATTCTTAAATAAGACTTCATTGTTCAAAACAAGAACACAGAGATTATATAAAGAATATCTTGATAAAATATCTCTTTTGAATTATCTGAAAGTTTCCCTAACTTGTTGGAGTGGATTTGCGCCAAGAACGTGATCAATCCAGGTCTGTTACCATTTATCATCCCTTTGTACTATCAGATCTTTCAGCTCATTATTCTGTGACTGAATTTATGTACTTATAAATGTTGCTGAATGTAGCAGTGAAATGTAATTGATAACAACTATTGAAGCTTCTAACAAGGTAGAGGAACACTATACCACGTGTCGCATAACAGGTATCGCTGAGTTTTCAGGAAAATTTTCAAGTCTAGCTCATTTCTTTCTCTACATGTCACATTAACATTCATACAGAAAACAGTTGTTATACCACCCCGGCAGACAAGAGAAAAGTGGTTTCGTCCTACTTAATGATAAGCTTCTATAACGTTCAGACACATTCCATGGTTGGACATGCGCGATAATAGAACTCTTTCACATCTTTATAGAAATGAAGAATATTGTAAAATTTTAGGTGTTTTTAGATCTTGAGATATGTTGCTACAAGACACTCTCAAATTTTTGTTAAGGTTATATATTATATAATTTTTGTTATCGAGTTATAGGTTTCTCTAACGCTCAGCCAAACACGTACGGAACGATGATAAACTTTATATCATGAAAGGTGAATGACTAAAGAGAAAGGCGACTTAAACAAATAGTTGCTGCTCGTACTTGCCTTGGAATTGTTGAATGTGGGATATCATTAGAGTGCGACAATAGGATCAGACGTGGAGAGGCTTATTAAATCGACCGTGCTTAGCCTCCTTACCCATCCTCCTTTAGCTTTGGTCTTCTCGCGCATACAACACGGGTTTAGAATAATTTATTAAATTTTATTGTATATAAAAAAGAAGAAATTCCATTTGATCCACGTTAAGCCACTACTGAAATTTTAAATGTTTAAAATAGGATAAAGTAGAGTTTAAAATGTTTAGTCTATTTGAATTTTGAGGGGAATATTGAAAGAGGGCTTATCAGAAAAGACACTTCGATTATAAATTTAATAACCCTCAAAAGTTTAATCTCCAAAAAACAGCTTCTGAAAGTTTTTTTTAATAGAGAGGCAGTTACAAAATAGACGACTTTATCACTATTCCAAATAACAAAGAAAGTGTATACAATTTAATAATCAAACCGTTTACATCCATAATATCAAGAACCAATTTTACTGTATCAAATTTCATTGTCTATCCGCTTCCACTATTTTCCAGTATTTACGTATGCTTTCATAATTATAATGGGGGACTTGTTGAAGACATTGCAGTGTACTTTAAAATGTTTAAGTTTTTCAGTACTTTAACACATTTTCGTTACATTAAATAGGTAGAATGGATACATGAATTATCTGTATGTTTACAGTACATAATTATCGTCAACGATTTCTCCTTTTCGTATGACATGAAAAATACAATAAATATAATATTTTACATAAGTTCCTTATGAACCAATCACTGTGCCTCTAAATCTAAATGATATTTTTTTAAGAATAAGCATGTTGTATACGAGTATATCCTTTAGATATTATTTTATGTTTTTTGTTTTTTTTTGTTTAATTGTATATAGATTCCAATAACTTTATATTTCTTTATAACTATGAGCGTAAGCCATATGCACGGATTCAGTTGATCCAAACAAGCAGTTAATTAGGGGTAACGTAGGCATATTTAGAGAGTTGTGTCCAGATACTGTGCACACCCTCATTATCCCAGCTGTGTGCAAACATGTGGCCTCATCCCGTGTAATTCGCACTCCTTCGCAAGACCTTTTAGACCTAATAAATGCTGGTATTACGCTCTTCTTCTTTATATTAAAAAATGTTATCCTAATTTCACTTGACCCAGTTTAAGGGATGAATAAACGATAGTACTTTGAAGAGAAGGTGACAAAGCATCTAACATGTAATGGCAGGATTTAACTTTGTCACTGAATCATTCGCACAAAATATACTGAGTCACCATTCAGGTAGTTATGCCACACAATTTCAAAGTTTTGAATGAATTTAATTTACAACTTTATATGTGATGGGAATTTAAATAACCTTTTCACCGATATACTCCTACTCACCATAAAATTTCGTAACCTACAGAAAAGTTGTTGACGTTAATGTCATAGGAGTTGTTGTTAAATTTCATAGGAGGGATTTATAGCGTGATATAACAAACACCACAACGGTCCAGGGGTTGATGAATATTGCCACCAAGGAACACGTTATGAAGCTTTGTTATTAAATTAATAAAAACCGATAGCTCAAGTGTTGCTGATGACCCAAAGAAACGTTACCCAAAGAAGACCAAATTATATGCCTGGATTTATGAATTTAGTCTGAAAAGGAACAGGACAAGCATCACAGAAACTGATCAACTCACCCGGAGAATCCTTAATCCAGGAGACAAATATTATATAAATATTACAATATATTACATCAATGTTATATTATTATCAATATCAAATATTATAAAATATTGTAGAAGGGATGAAAAATCATGTCCAATAGAATAACTTTTATAATGTAAACATATTGAGTTTAAACTTAGGTAAACCTGTCATGCTCGTAAACATATGTGCAGGAGCTTAAAGTGATTGAAGCAAATTAGTCTTGAATATACATAACAAGCCATTTTGCCTGAATACAGAAGCAGCTGTCCTAAACGTAACACAATAACTACTCTACTTTTTAACAGTTGGTTTTTATTGAAGTAATTAAAGTAGCTTAAAGAGGAGGGGAATACTACTATATGACTACAACAGCATTCGTATTATTTAGAAAAAAGTATTTAGAACAAGTTAAAACCACGCTGTGGATAATATTATGGTTTTAATTTTGTTCAGTACCTCAGTGCATTTGCTCATAAATACAGTATTATTTATAAAATTAAATTCTAAGAAAAAACCGTTCAGTCCCCTATTTATAATCTTAATTTTATAAATATGTAGAGTTGGTAGGCACTAACAATAAAAACACACACACAGCGTGCTCACTTGGTCGAACCCACACAGTCTTGAACACCTCCCAACACGATGTGTTCTAGAAGTTAGAATTGCGTATTATATGTTTCTACTGGGACCTTATTATGAGATCAGCTAAAGTAAGTTTTTATTCTTTGCTGAAATTTTTAATAATGGTAGTATAATATACATTTATTTTATAATTATAGAAAAGAATTAACTGAATAGTTTTGTAGAGTTCTAATTCACTAGTTTCAAGTGAAGTAAACTTAGGATATGACAGAATTTTCGTAGGCGGTAGAAAGTATGATAATTGGTGAAAACCAATATAAGGAATCAACAGGTTAGTTATTAAGACTAATGGGATCAGGATCGTAGGAGATGGGGGAAGATAGCTGATGGGGTGTGAGGGGGAGGGGTAGTAGGGCACTAGACTGAAGACGACAGATTGTCGATATTGACACACTCCACATCTAATAGATGATACTGTGTACTGATAGTCATTATCAGGGCTGCCAAATGTATTTTATTGATAAAAAAACAAATTTAATTTATTATTTGATAAAAATTACAATACTTGTGAACATATTGCGGTTTTCTAAGGAATTATAGCCGTAAAAGTATTCTTTACTAAATTAAAAACATCTTTACAATATAGAAATAATTATACGTCCAAGATCTACCTATATATTAAACCCAGAGCTAATACGATTGAAAATCGAACATTAATAACAGCTGCAGGGTTAAAGTTGGCGTTCTGAGAGTAGAAAAAGATCTTGATAACCTTCGGCTTGGTATTCAATTGAATTCCTTAATTTATCTACCTCCGACCTTTCATGTACTTTATTCAATCAGAAATTCTTTTTTTAATAGTTGATTTTATATTCTATAAAACATATACATATTATATATAATAAGTCACGTACTTCTAGATAAGTATGAAAAGTTACTACTAGCTTTCAAATTTTCATTAATATATTTAAAGCATTACGATATTCCAACGAAACTATAAAAACTAATAAGGCATAATAATATTAATTTTACCTATACATTTAGAACATTTTAAAATATATTGTTGATGAAGTCGTCTTGTTTACATAATATGTCTGAATATTTAATTGCCCATTGTTTTATATACAGAGTGTCCCATAAGGCAACGATAATATTTAAAGGAGTGACAGGTCCTTGTACTTGTACAAGTAAAAAAACATGATCCTGGTTAAATTTGCTTCGTTTCCTATATGTATGGAGACTATTTTGAGAATCACAAAACTACTATTCTAGAGAGATATTTCATGTTTTGCTGCTAAAATACTAGTGATGTTGTGATTCTTTCTTTGAAATAAATTCACAACGATAGAAAATATTTTGTGAATGAAAAACAGATGAAATCTATCACTGTTTCCTCATTAAATGAAAGATATTTAATTTAGATTGTGAAAATCATTCTCATAGTTAAAAAAACTTGTGGTTTGAAGAAAACTATAATACTCAAATGCCTCTTATGTTAAGAAAACATTGAACATTTAATGGTATTATACTACTAACTTCTACATAACATTGCTATGGGAAAGCTCAAGTTCACCTTCCTCTTAGTGGTGTATTCTAGATGAAGAGGTATTCTCCTTGTTGTATCTGGTGCACATTAGAGTGTAATACGATCTCCAAGCACGATGGAGCAACCGAGTTTTTTTACACAAAATACTACTAATTTGCTATGGAAAAATGTGGTTGTAATTTCCCTACTGTTGCTACATTTTGTATCAACTCATGCTATTAATTCCATTAGATAAGTAATTAAGGGTAAATCCTAATCATGCTAATCTATTGATACGGTTATGCTCAAATGAATCGATGTAAACCTGTATAACAAACTCAGGAGGGAAATAATTTTCCAGTCAGGACCTCTCCCTTACTCGTATTCGTTCACTAGTTGGGGGTACGTCGCTCTGAGCCAGTGATTGTATTTAGGTGTGTCTCTGCTGTATTGTTACTGCTAAATTTATTGCTTGCTATTGTTATTTGTTTGTTTTACTATGTCTGCTCGGTATTCTGTACGTGACATGCATTCAAGTTTGGTAAATTGGTATTTTGTCTTCTAACATTTATTGGAAAAGATTTCCGAATGCAGGGGGATTCCCTCTACTATTGCGTTTTTATAAATCTTCATCAGGTTTTCATAGAAGGTAGAATACCTATTGATCGAGAAGAGGAAGGAGAATACCTCATCAGGAACACATAAAATTACTGTAGACGAAGTTGAGGCAGGCTCTCACCTGTTCTTAATTTGCATCCTATTTTCTATTTTGTAATATTATTATTATTATTTCTGATAAATGGGATTAGATTAGTTCAACATTTTAAATAAACAAACTACTTGAAATAAATATAAGAAATAAATATACGCGTATTCCATTAAATTAAGCACAAAAACTCGTGCTTCCACATAATGGCACTCTAGAAGCGGCTAAATTGCTACTTAATGGCTCCGACCTCCTGGGTTCCTATATCGCTCCAGCAGTTACTGACATTTCATGAACTAATCAACCAGATATTTTACGTTATAAAAAACGTTTATTCGTAAAAAGTGATATAAAATAAAAATAATGTCATTGTATGTTTTTGGCACCTACATTTTGGCATATTTCATTATTGGCATTTCAATTAAGTGGCATTTATGGCTTATGACACGTGCTGTCTTAGGCACTTTTAGTTAAGCACTTTTGTTCTGGCACTTTTTAATTGGCACTTATGTAGTATAAAGATTATGTTCTATTATTGATGACTATTCATTATTGGTATTCCTGACAATTGATGAATAGAGCATGCTTAAAGTGAATTGCTCCAATTAGATACAAAGGGGCGATTCCAAACTGAGTAGCAAAATATGTAACTACATTAAATAGTATGCATTGTTATAAATTTATTGCAAACTTTTGCAGCTCACTTTACTTAAGTCTAAATAATTTTTTAAAGTTTTGTTGAAACTGAAAAGAATAAAAATGTATAATGATTTTCAAAATTACTTGAAAACAATCATTTTAAGTTATAATCAAAATTTAATATAATTATATATTTTGCCGTATGAAGGCAGATAATCGATTCATGTAGGAGTTCTCCATGTTACAGGCTTGGTAGGTATGCAATTTGTATCCCTGAATCGTGAAAGTACTAATAATCTCGTTCCTAAGTAACTTTCCTTGTGTTAATGGTTATTATAGCACTTATTAGCCTTAATAATTATTAATATTAGAAAAAGTTACTATTAAACTTGTAGAATTTTTTCGGGTTTAAGCTTTGGTAAAACAAATCAAAGTTATATATTTCATATTATTTATTATTTTCAAGCGCGCGTATGTGTGTGTGTTTACAACAGTTTGTTGAATGTAAGTGTGTGTGTGTGTGTGTGTGTGTGTGTGTGTGTGTGTGTGTGTGTGTGTGTGTGTAAAAAACTATTAAAAAAAGTTGTCCCGGAGACTAAAAACTGTAAAAAATTTCATCCTCAGATCTTACTGCGTGGACAACTTTAATTCGTCAGACCGGTTTGTAGAATGTTTACAAGAAACGGCTTTCAGCAAATCGAGTTAAGTCATGGCCAAAGTTTAATTTCCAGAAGCACATATAAACAGTAGTAAACATTTTATGTGAGCGTAAAATCAATGAGACAGAAGTTTCAAAAGACTCAAACATTAAAATCCTGCTGAGTAAGCCAGTCGTAAATTTGAAACGCTGTACTGCGGAATTGCTTGGTTGCTTTTCACATTTTCGTCGAGAATGAAGTAATTTATATACCGCAAGGGTGGATATCTAGGTCCGGCATTTTATTTAAATGCTATAAACACTCCAGTGAGCTGAATTTCTTCGGTCCTATGTAAATCGTGTTCTGTACAAGTGTTGGTGAAATTAGGGATGCCAGGACCTTAATTACAAGTTTTATGAGGTTCATTTCGAAAAGTTTGAGGTTTCCTCGTGTCTCTTTGACATTTATATACAACACTAATAAAGCGTGTATACATTGAAATCTGGGATAATTCAAAATGTTATTAGTCTTTGGAGGTTTTGAGTTATCTTCGACATGATCAAATTTGAATAATATTTGTAACGATCTAACAAAGGGGTTAATTTGAACATCTTTTAATTGAAAGATAAATATTGAGCAAAGTTTAACTTTCGCGATGGTTTTAAGTCCAGTTTATTTATACAGGGTGATTCAAAACTAAACGGCAATCTCTCGAGAGCTTATTCTATAGCTAAAAACAAGTAAAAAAGTTCATATAACCATATGCCCGGAAACGCTTCGTTAGCGAGTTACGCCTAGCGAAAGATTTTGCCCGGATTTCAGAACCCTTGGTGAAGTCAGGCCGTATAAAAATGGTAAAGGTAGTTACAAAGATACAAATACGATTGTTTTTTATGTTTTTATATCTGACAAATTTATTAAAATTCGTCCCAGAGCTGTAAATGCAATACTTTCAGAGATATCTTACGTAAAACACAAGAATTGGTGCAAAGAAATAACACATTTTTGTGTTTAACGTAAGATTACTTCCATAAATGTTAAATAAAGGTCATTTTTTTCTTAAACAGATTTGTAGAACATTTAATTCTGAAAAGATTCATGTGAATTACTTAGGAAAAAAATTAATAATAGGTATTGAAATTTAGCTTTATTTAAAAATAAAACAGACGCACAAAAATGCATATTCTTATCTGCATAAAATATTAACTAATGTTTAGGTTGTGAGTAACAGCTGATCATTTATTTTAGACTGAACATTAACATAAAATGTATTTACCTTTATAAAACTGTAATAATCACCTATAATAGTTGCTCAAAGTGTCCTCCGTTGTTAGCAATGCACGTTTTCGCACGACGAATCCACTCTTTTCTAGCGCGTTTCATAACGTTTGGAGCATTCTTGATAGTTTCTGCCGCCTCTGTAATGCGATTACGTAACTCCTCTATGGTGTTAATCCGTTTTGAATAAACAATTGACTTCATCGAACCCCATAAGAAAAAGTCTGCTGGCGTGAGGTCAGGAGAACGTGGTGGCCATTTTACTGGTCCATTTCGACCAATCCATTGTCTACCGTATGTATCATTTAAATAGTTTTTCACATCATTAGAAAAATGTGGAGGTGCTCCGTCGTGCATAAACCATGCATTTATTCTGTTTTGAACAGGAATATCTTCCAAGAGGGTAGGCAGGTTTGTTCTTAAAAAATTTAAGTACGCTACTCCATTAAGTCGATTAGGGAGGAAAAATGGACCACTCAAATTATCACCCAGAACACCAAGCCATACATTGACTGAAAATGTATGTTGAAAATGCCTCGTCGCAGTTCCATGTGGGTTGTCGTACGCCCAAGTATGGGTATTACGAAAATTTACAATTCCATTTCTAGTAAAACAGGATTCATCAGTAACGAGAATACGCCGAAGAAAATACTGATGTCGTAAACAATTTCTTCTTAACCAGCGGCAGAACATCTTCCGTTTATTAAGATCTTGCGGTAATAAGTCTTGAACACGTGTTATATGGAATGGGTACAACTGTGCTTCATGAAGTGTCCGCCATACGCTTGACTGGCAAATATTTAACTGACGTGATAATCGTCTGGTGCTTGTGGTTGGTGATAATTCTACAGCATTTATTATTGCTTGTTCATTATTATAGTTCCTTGCGCTACGTTGACGATCAGTATCTATTCGCTTCGGTTTAAAGCTACCAGTTTCTCTAAGTCGTCTCTCCACAGCTTCGAATGTTTTGCAATCAGGTGTTCTTCGATGTGGAAAAGTATCACGATATTCCTGAACTGCAGCTAAACCATTCTTGTTAACTTTGCCGTAAATCAGTATCATGTCCGTATACTCTTCAAACGAATACATACCATTTACATTATCTACCATTATTTACTAAGATAATTACATACACTTTTATAAAAATATTTTAAAAATAAATATTTAATAAAATATTTTATACACTTGTATAAAATATTTCCAAATAATCACAGGATCTCACAAAATACAATCTTCACACGCCACAATACAAAAACCTCCATAAAGGTTATTCAAATATTACTTCATGAACTTAATTGTTGATCAGCTGATATTGCCAACCTTTGCAAAGAAAATATGACTGTTACTCACAACCTAAACATTAGTTAATATTTTATGCAGATAAGAATATGCATTTTTGTGCTTCTGTTTTATTTTTAAATAAAGCTAAATTTCAATACCTATTATTAATTTTTTTCCTAAGTAATTCACATGAATCTTTTCAGAATTAAATGTTCTACAAATCTGCTTAAGAAAAAAATTACCTTTATTTAACATTTATGGAAGTAATCTTACGTTAAACACAAAAATGTGTTATTTCTTTGCACCAATTCTTGTGTTTTACGTAAGATATCTCTGAAAGTATTGCATTTACAGCTCTGGGACGAATTTTAATAAATTTTTCAGATATAAAAACATAAAAAAACAATCGTATTTGTATCTTTGTAACTACCTTTACCATTTTTATACGGCCTGACTTCACCAAGGGTTCTGAAATCCGGGCGAAATCTTTCGCTAGGCGTAACTCGCTAACGAAGCGTTTCCGGGCATGTGGTTTATATGAACTTTTTTACTTGTTTTTAGCTATAGAATAAGCTCCCGAGAGATTGCCGTTTATTTTTGAATCACCCTGTATATACCTGAAAATTGAGAAGGTTTTTGATACTTATTTTACTATACCATACCTTATTGGAAGGTAGAGTTATGCCACACCAAGTGTAATAATAGGCTTCATTGAGACTGTATATGGGTGGGGGGGGGGGGGGGTGGGGGGGGGGGGGGGTGGGGGGGGGGGGGGGTGGGGGGGGGGGGGGGTGGGGGGGGGGGGGGGTGGGGGGGGGGGGGGGACGAATCACAAATTACTGAGTTGTTTCAACAAGTACGATATAACAACAGAAATTCGTTCAAAAAATACCGGATATTCATTTGTCTTTGATGTTAAAATATGGTGGCATAGCGAACGATGTGTAAACATGAGATTAGGCTCACTATAGGTTGTAGAGATCATTAGATATCGAGATAATGCATGTGACAACCATAAAAATAAGAAAAACATTATTGCAAAATATGAGATGAATGTATATGTATATAAACTTTATCGGGAATTGACTTCCAAGACCATTGCAAATTCATTGAGTACCTGTGGTGAGTGGGTTTGTACATAGTTGAAAGTGAAGAGTTTTAAGGTAGCTAGCCTTTTGAATTTGCATGGAAAGTATCGTATCACTTTAACTATTTATAGTGATTTGCAATGTTATATACCATTTCTGCAATATTGCAATATTGAACTATTAATTTTTATGCTAGAATTATTTAAAAGGATGGTACGTATCAAAGCGCAATAGAAGGGTCAACACACTATTGCTATAAATTATAACACGGTAGGAGCGTGACTAACAACGTATTTCATAACACGCAACTTTGAGGTTACATGCAACAGTACAAGTCTATTGCTCATTTTCATTAGGCTACATGTGTTTAGTTGACACATTTTTATTTGTTGTAAAATACTTTCATTGCCATCATAGATATAAGACCAATGTAAAAATATTCGTGACGCTCACCTAAATCATAGGATTCAAACTTTAAATCTATAAGTCAGTATATCTTTTGTGGCCAGACAGATAGAAAATTATTTCATTTCTAAACTTGATAATGCTAATTCTCAGCCAATAACATACAGGCTAACGTTTTCATTTACGTATGACATGATTGAAATAAAGTGTATTGAGGGTAGAAAATCACAAGCGATAAGGAATCAAATATTCAGTGTTAATGACCGAAAGGAATGTGAAGCGGAACTGGAGCTTGAGAATTGATCGCTGGCGTTATTGCATTATTTCGGATATGCAGATACGTTTTCCATATTATCGTTGGATATAAACCTAATATTGTCTTATGGACCTGTAGAAGTAAGTTTTGGCAGCAATAAGAGTATTGGGTGGTAATCATTTCTATGTAAGCAGTTATAAAGTAGATGATTTAAGTGTTACAACTGAAATATACTTAGGACTAATTGTGGATTTTGAATTAGTTTTATGGCCGAAACTGATTATTTATACTAAACACAACAGAATATTTGTATTGTCTTTTCCAATGAATCATCGGTCCGATAAGTTTTATGAAATTATTATCAGTTCATGTAAAATATAATATAATTATTAAATGTCATTCACTATTTATCCCACGATGATAATTTAAATCATATAACATGTGTGGTAAATGGTTGTCTTGAGTGAGGAAAATTGGCCCGTTTGTCACTCCCTAATATCCTTCAACATTGGCCTGAAAACCATTTTATACAATTATAATTCAAAGCAGTTTGATAATTGTTATGTTTACATTTCATATTTAACAAAAATATAAATAAGTCAAGTATCAAGTCATAAATCCGTCAAACTCAGAATATAAACATTGATGAATCGAAGTGGCACAAAATTATTGTGATTTATTTTATCGCGGTATTAGACAAATATATGGTAAAGGTATCATAAACAGACATCGACTTTCTTAGCAGTGTAAGCTTTTTATTGTATTATTTAGTTTTCACGCACAAGGTAATTTAAAATATACATTTAAAATAAACTAGAACAGTTGATAAGGATGTTTGTCTGTAACTGCAGTGTTGTGGTTTTTACAAACACAAATTTGTATTTTATTAGTTTTTTTAATAGTATGATGTTGAAGCTTAGTTCTCAAATTGAAAATGTAACCGTTTTCTTTTTCATATAAAATCTGTATCTGTGAAATACTTCCCAGCATTTAATGACTTTTCAGAATTTAGAAGTCTTAGGTAGTATAATGTAACACAATTAAAAAGGTTTCGTTTACACTAACGTATTAAGACCCAAAAGTAACCAGTTAGCAAATTTACGAATGAATTCCTGAATGACACTCGTTTCAAAATGCTAGGTAACCAACTTTATTGAAGATGATACCAGACCGGAAGTAAAATATTATGTTTGAAATAAGTTTCAATAAATAATAAAAAATGTTTAATGTTTCTAAGCACATAGAAATTTAATTTGCGCTTAGTTTCAAATCAACGTGACTTTAGGAATCTAAGATAACAATAGTAATACTTACTATTTACTATTAAAGTTAATAGTGGCAGAATTCTCAGCCGGTAAGTTAGAGATTGAGGCTAGGGTTCCGGCAGAACAAGTTTTTAATTTTTAATTCTTTCCCAAATTAAATTAGACAATTTTTATTTAATGAATATAAAGGAACAAATCAAGATTTAAATTTAAAAACCAAAGTATAAAAATAAAACATAACGTAAGTTTAGACAGATTGCAATCAGAAAGTTAGTATTGCTAAAGAATGTAATTACTTAATGACCAATAAAGTACATTTGTAACATATTTAATAATTAAGAATAATGTGACTACTAAATGTGCTGCCACAGTAAACAGCAACTGGCCGCACGGCAGCTAAGTGTTATTGCTGGAAATTTGCCTAATTCTTATGGCCTTAGACGAGAACATTTCCTTAAAAGTGAAGTGTGCAACAAAAAAGTGTGAACAAAATGAGAAATATTGTTTTTTAGTTAATAACGTGAAAATAAAATCATAATCCGTACAACTTATTAATCATAAAATCTGTAACACTTTTTGGCGTCATTTTAATCTTAAAGGCGATAGGGATCCATATTGATTAACACACACTTTTAACGCGAATAAAATATTAAAATTTCAATCATTTTTCGTGTTACAGTAATTTTAAACAGACAATTATTTCGAAATATAAACCCATGCTGTATTAAAATTAATTACTGAGCATCACGTAGGGTTTTATTCAAAATTTTCAAAAAAAGTCACAAACAAATTAATATTTTTGAGAAATTAATTTTACAATTAACATGACATTAAATTATAATTGATTAAATCTTAGTTTTATAAGTTTACTTAATAATACTAATTTTAATATTAAGATCAGTAACTAGAATATCTATTTTACAATTTGCACTAAGCGATAAAGAATTGTAGCGGTAAACGGGTTTTATATGTTCAGGTTTACCCGCCACCGTGTCACTGCTCCCGGCTCCTACAGAATACATGGCTGACGTCACAACAAAAGACTTGTAAAAGCAGCTGTTTTTACGGTTTCAGAATGTTTTCTTTGCCCCGTTCTGCCTCTTAGCACGAGTCTGCACAAACGTTCGCCATGCAACAAACTACTATGTCGTTAATAAATCCTCGAAAGTAAACTGTTTGGAAAAAAATGTGTAATCCACAGTATATATATACAGTCCGTAGCACAATTTTAGTTCTCTACGAACACAAAGAGAAATATTGTTTTACTGAGGAATACAGAGACAATAAAATCAACTTGTGGCTAATTGATTAGAATCAGATAGACATAACCTCTCTAGCTATATTTTATATGAGTGACGTAAATTAGTTTTACAACGTTGTGGCAATGGGTAAAAACACACGACCTAAAATATCTGTTAGTATTTTTTCAAATCCAAAATCGTCTATTCACACAAACTAAAACATGTACATAGTATGACAATATATGTTACAATCTATGCTACAATCTATGCATTTCAATGATATATATTTACAATATTAAAAGATAACAGATCCATACATAATACTGAACTTTGTATTACATTGTAATTGTTTGTATTATAAGTAAACTGGTATGTAGCCGGCCTCGTGCAAACAGCGCGGGGACCTGTCGACCAGAGTGAGTGGCACCGGCAGGCCGGGGGCCAAGCTACTGGCTGTCACTGCGGGCAGACCACCACCGCCCGGGAGCTGCTGTGTACTGTTCGCCGGTACACACGATGTTGCCGCCGGCGAGACTCACGGTATACTAGAACACCTAGAGCGACAGATAACTGCTCGCCTCAGCTCTTCGGCCGTCATCGTGTCGACCGTGCCACGTCACCACGATCTCCCCAGGAACCGTGCCGTGAACCAGCAAATTGTCCTCGTCAACTCCTTCATAGAAGAGCTTTGCGTTCGAAATGAGGGAGTTGAACTGCTGGAATTCAATTCAATTGGAAGACGCAGATTTACCAACCACGGCATGCATCTGTGATTGCCCGGCAAGAGGCTGGTGGCCGATCTTGTGTTGGGAGCCCTCTGTCGCTGCGCTCAGTCGACTGCTGCAACTCCCCCCGCCCCTGCATTTAGACTGCTCCTGCTGCGTCTGCTTGCGAGCGTCCCTCCTCCCCCCCACCCCAACTGTGTCCAGGACCTCGCAGTCAACATCGCCACTGTCTCCGGCGCTGCCAAGGACACTCCCGCACGACAGCTTCGCTGTGGCTGTCAAGAACGGTAAAGCGATGAAACGGCAGCCTGACCATTCACCGACCAGCAATAAAACCGTTTTTTAGGGACCCCACTCTCCAACGAAGGACTAAATTGACAAACTAAAAAAAAATCAGAAACAAACAATCAATTTTTAAGAGCGTTTAAATTGCAAAAAAAGCTATTCGAATAATTGAAAAAATAAATTTCAGAGAATCCTGCAACCAAGTTTTCAAACAATTGCAACTGTTGACTCTGCCGAGTCTCTACATTTTGCAAACAATTCTGTTCTGTAAGTTAAGATGTGCCCTAATAAGGGGCCGAGACATACATGAGTATGAAACCAGAGGCAGAGACAGCTACCGAACTGAAAGACACAGAACGGTTGCTTATGAGCACCTGCCCTCACAGGCTGGAGTTCATTTAATCAAAAGATTGTCAGATTCCATCAAAAGTGCCCCAACGCCCCAACAGTTAAAAATTCCCCTCAAACGCTTTTTAGCGTCAAAGGCATTTTATAATGTCGGCGAATTTATGGACACCGACCACACTGCAACTGGGAGACCGATCATTTATAAGACTGACGCCAACGTTGGAGTCGATAGAATTGGCATATGAATGAGACTGTAAGAATGCAAAAACTGTATTTATGTGTGGATATTGTAGTATAAATGACAAAATTATTTTAATTGAAATTTCTAGACGTTTGCTATGCATGTTACCATGTTTCGCAATAAACAATTGACTTTGACTTTAACTTTGGTACATTAAGTGAATATTACAAAAATGTTGAAAATTGGATTTGTAGTGTCTTCAGGAGTCTCTCGCACATTATAATAAACATTTCCAGCCAGGTGGCGCTTCAGGTGTTTTCTGAAAACAGACACATTCAGGGCCGTTTTAATACTATTATTGAAAGCGGTGGAGAGCTACGAACCGAAATAAAAACTGAATTTTTGAAAATATTAAGTGTGAATCTATATATATATATATATATATATATATATATATATATATATATATATATATATATATATAAACAAATATTTATGCGAAGTAAACCTTACTAGCCAAAAAAAATGAATTAATAATATTATTGTCTTGCATTGAGTATCTGGTAAAATATATCCTCAATTTTAGTAATATTCAATTTAAACTTATTTTCTTTGATCCATTCCAGGTGGAAGTGAGCTGCGGCATCAAAGTTATTAGATCAAATTGAAGAGTCATTAAAATACAATATAAAGTTGGTATCATATGCGAATAGGGTTATTGATAAGTTATTTTGGATTGAGTGGGCTGGAAACAAAAGAGACACGGGTAAGGCGTTGATGAAAATACTAAACCAGTGCGGGGTACCCGGTTTTTAATTTTGGAAAAAATTAAATTTGCACAAACCACTAAATTACATGTTCAATTAACTTATTACGATTTTATATGTGCATGGCTTAGAGTGAGTGATGATGATACACAACATACAGGCCTGTAGATATTGTGATTTTACACTTATGCGTGTCACAACGCTCTGGTGTAATTTGTTTATTTTAACCTAGATTGTAGTTATGTGTTAGGTTTGTTATTTACCTGAGGAAGAAATCAAATTGCACATCTTTTTTACTTGTAATTGCAATTTTACTGATTTTTGTGTAAAATTCAACGATGGCCAATATCTACAATAAAGTCCTTTTTCTTTCGAAATACTTCTTCAAAAACAAACTTCATAGGAAAAGAACGTATAGTTAGTCCTTTATAACAAGGTTGGGCTGCATCAAATAAAAATTATGCATGACTTTTATTGCATTGAATCGTATTGTTGTTATGTTACTACATGTATACGTCTCAAATTAAATCTACGGCACCTTTTTTAAATCTTAAGATACATAAAAATGTACTTATAAAACCAAAGTTTGGTGAACTTACGCGACCATCCGAAAAGTTGTTTCAGTTTTTCACGATATTAAATAAAGTAATACTTTAGTTTAAAACTTTGAATGGCCACCCACTCAAACAATAGATAAACGAAAAAATTTAAACATATCAAATTTGAGTGCTTGAATTTTGTAATGAAGGTTTCACTTTTGACCGGTAATAATATTGGAAAAGACTTTGTTAATAAATGTAACTGAACTAAAAAGGTTATGCTGGCAATGAAACTTATTCAAGACACATGTTTGAGGTTAAGTGGGAGAGAAAACTTCATAGTCCTAACTTCGCCTCTAATAAAGCCAATATTCATTTTAAGTTCTATTGGCATTCTGCATAGTGCAGTCATAACAGGGATGTTATTTTTCAGTGTCTAGATATTTTCAACTTACTTATTGTTTTATTTATATAATTGTATATAGACATACAGGCTTATCAAATTAGTAATTATAAATATTTGACTCAATTTTAAAAACTTTAAATTATTTAAAAATGCAGACTTCTTAAAAATTTTAAATTAAATACATCATTCAATCGACATGGTTAGAAAAAAAGACTACTCATTATAAAGCATTTCCCATCCAAATTCAATGACATCTGTTTGAAAGGAATTATAAGATGAAAAATAACCAGATCTAGCCAATAAAATGATGCTCCAGTTAAACTATTGTGCAAACACAGCGATTATAGCGAAGCGCAAAGCTGACCACAATAATGCAACAATTAAAAATACTCTCGTAACTCGCCTTTCCAATCTACCGAAAGATGAGAGAAACATAAATGTGTCCATAAAGCAAAACGTGTATTTCAATATAATATTTCATTCGATAATGTTTATTTTAATAGTCTAACAATATCTTTCCTATGGAAATTTCATTTAATTGGCTGAGCGTTAGCTATTTTTTCCTTCATGGCCACCTAGACATTGTCATAAATCTTTAAATTCAATTAGAAAATACGAACAATACTGACGTTTATTGTGGTATTAGATTTAAATATTCAACTTTTTCCAATTGTTCCAAGGCTGGAAGAAGCCTTAAGATAACATGGGGGACGGTGTTTGTGGGCATCTTCCATTTTATAATCCTGGGAAATTAGAAGTGCATTTCTCGCCCTCAATCACTAAGCTAACATACTAAAAATATAATATTCAATTTCAATTCACTTCAGTGAATATAAAACTTAGAATTATCGTTATCGCTTACTAACCTTCCTGTAGTTAATTTAGATATGAGCGTATCTAGCATAAAACTTTCAAAAATAGTTTACTCTCAAAAACTAGCAATTTATTGTTAATTTTTTATATTAACCTCTTCATGCATGACGATGTGATTTGACACCACTAAATAAATAAATAAATATAAAATGTAAGATGTACTCCAAACTGTCTCTATCTCATGCAGTTCACTCAAGGGTTTATAGGCACTAGCAAAAGCCACCCTACAGCACAGTGGAAGCAACAGTTCATTTTGCATCCATTTTTATTGAGTTCAGCAATGTTTTTAGTGAGAGGTTATTTTGGCAGTTTCATAATGAAGGAAACAGGATTTTTCCGGACATTTGCCAATCGTTCAGTGAAACAAGAAAACAGTAACACTACGTTTCGAGATCTGCAATCTGATCTCTTCTTCAGGTAAAGAACTAACCTTAATACATAATTACAAACTAGGTTAAAAAAACAAATCTTACTAAAGCACGCCTAAGTCAGGAATCACAACCTACATGTTGTTTGTCAACTTCACTAACTCTAAAGACATGCACTTAATACAAAACTATATCAAACACTAATCATTAAAACTAAACTACGGAATACAGGTTACAATACGTCTTCACTCGTCTACTAACCACCTACGACTGACCAGAGGGACTAGCCAATGGTAATCGTGACGGCTGGCTAAAACAAGATGGCGGAAATACAAGGAAGGGGGGACAGGAATGGGCCCTTTCGTTATTATTGGTTCATGCGAGATGAACTTCTTAAAACCATATTGTGACTCCGCATTGGTTTATTACAAATATCCGATCCGTTTGATACTTTTGGTTTTTCTCTTTAGTTCATTTTTTAGAATTGGCAACCAAAGCGGCCTAATCTCGACTGATGGTTGACTGATTGGTTGGTCTGCCAATTTAATGTATGTTGCCTCAATTAATTTCCTTTTGAAGAAATGTGGTTCCCGATGTATTATGTGGGCTTCATCCCAATTCATATGATGGTCTTCGGACCAACAATAGTGTGCAATTTTTGACTTTTCTTGTTTCACTGAACGATGGCAAATGTCCGGAAAAATCCTGTTTCCTTCACAATCCTTCCATCGTCAAAAATAACCTTCAAACAAAGAGTTTCATAATATTTTCCTGATTAATGAGGAATTTTTATCACTTAAGAAGAAAAAATATTTTCTGCTTTAAGGTATTAATACTAACATATTTACTAAATGTATTTTGAAATTGCTAATATAATAAAAAATTAGCCACAAATTATTGATGAGTGGCAAATGACGCCACCATGCAATAAGTGAAACTATCCCGATGCCCATTACTGATTGGTATAGTTTCACTTATTTTATTTTTTCTTCTTCGTAGGTGTAAGAAAACATGGATACTTCTGTCTTGGATGATAGTGATATTGCCGAATACTTGGAATTACATAGTGAGAATATTATTCCATCTGGGTCAGAGGATGAGGAGTGTAGTTTATCAGGTGATGAACTATTTGAAGTTGATGTTGTCCAACAGAGTATTTCAGAAGGTATTGAAATACCAGAAGATCTTCCTGAAATTTTGGCCAGATTTTAAACATTTTCAGTCAATACTGGAAAACCCAAGAAGTTAATAACGATCACTCGGCCTCATGCTATATCTGAGTACACCTTCATCTAAGGAGTTGACATGGCGGACGGAATGATAGCACATTACCCTCATGGCATCAAGTCTAAGAAGTGGTACCTTAGAGTATTTTTTCACCTCTTAAATGTGTCCCTAGTGAATGCCCTGGTTGTGCTACATGAAATCATGGTTGATGGAAAAATAGACTTGTTGTCTTTCAAATCATCTGTAAGCCAACACCCTCATTGCGAAAGGGTTATGTGACACGAAGAAGATAGGAAGGCTCTCATCAATGTCTCCTAACAACACTCCAACTCTTAAGAAAAAAAAGTAACCATTAAACATAAATTCTGGAACTGAGATGCGACAAAGTTGACCACTGGCCATCGAAAGTCGAAAACGCCAGGGAGCAACGATGCCGTTTTGAACACTGCAAGAAAAAAAAAACCAGATACCAGTATAAAACATTTGTGGTTTACACGTATGTCCACAATGTATGGAAGCTTTCCATAGTAAATAGGCTGTTCTTATATGGATATTTCAATAAATAAATTTATTTTAGTTTTGAAATTTTTAATTTTTATTAAATAAACATTTTTTTATTTTGCAAAATGTGACAATATTTAATGTTAAGAGATTAAATACATTTTTATACATTTATAACTTAAACATAGTACTTATTTAATGCACATATGCCAGAAAATAAAACAAATTATAAAAAAGGCAACATTCATTTTTTGTTTTCTTATTGCATGGTGGTGTCATATGACGTCAGGTCCGCAATTTTTTAACTAAACCGCAAAAAAATTAAAAAAAAATTTTTGTTATTAAACAAGCCTATTTAATTAACAATAAAAACAAGTAAAAAAAATTCTTCTTTTAATTATTTAGTAATTCATGCATGAAGAGGTTAATTTTATATCTTCCTTAGAAATATTAATTTTCTTTCTCCTCGCACACTATGAAATGTGTTTCAGGATGTGTAAGATAAAATCCAGGATTTTTAAATAAATATTTGCGGTAATATTTAATGCTTTTTAATTAAACTTCTTTTAATGAAAGATTTCTATTATAGTTCATGTCCTATCACGGAATTAAGCTGAATGTATCTGAATGTTATCACTCAGTAGGCTGACGTCATTTCTATTTTGTTTGTTGGACGCATGTGAAAATTCCTATCAGTATGGCTGTCTGCCTCACAGCTCAAGAATGAAATAAGTTACATAGATTTGAAGTTTTGTATGATACGCCAACAAAGCCTATTTATTACGCGATACTTCGTCTGGCGTTTTTCTATCTTTGTAATAATGTGATCTACACTTTGCGTCAGATCTTCAAGATGTGTTTTTCTAACAGAAAGAAGTAAAAGAAAAACTGTAACGATAATTTTCCATCATAGTACTAAAAGAAGTATACAGGTAAAGCAATTACATGGGGTAAGGAATATGAGGAATGAACAATATTCCGGAACAGAATACGTTGATGCAGTTACGATCAAACAACCAAGTATTGTATATACTTGGACTCCGGATATACTGTACAGTGGATATCGGGTCAGCTATATCCTTTACCTACCGCTGAACTAATAAATTATGTATTCGTAACATGGCAAACGGTGTTGTTCTAATGGCATTTGTAGGCGATGTAAATGAAATTAAAGTAATCCTATGTCAGACACTTTTTGTGAACTTCAGATCAATTCTAGGCACTAAAGTTTTGAAAATTTTCCATTTATAAAATTAATAGTGCAATTGAAGAGCTGACATAAAACATCAAAATGTGTCTAACAAGACATATTTAAAATCTATATTATATATATGAACGTTTGTGTGTCCTTTATGGAATCGTGAACTATTTGAACGATCATTATGGAAATTTGTATGTATATGTATTTTTCCACGGAGAAGGTTTATATGGTATGCCCATTGATGTAACTCGCCACCAAGTGACGCTGCAAAAGATAATAATCTTTCAAGCGCCTGCACATTATTAACTGCAATTACCTGACAGTTATGTATATTAAATAACCAAATACTATTTGAAGGCGCTAAGTTATGATGGGAAATTTCTCTTTAAGATAAATTTCTGGTTGAACTTAAAAGCTTGAGTGTTAGACTACTTTATAATAAAGTAAAGGTACGTGTACAATAGCTATAAATATACAGACACTTTCTTGGTCGTGGCAACAAGGCAAACATCGGCGTTTGAAAATCTAATTGACTCGTACCAGAAGTGCACATACACGGGCAAAGCTTACGTAGAGCGTGCGAAGCCGCGGGAATCAGCTAGATAGATATAAAACAACATTTTCCCTTGCTATTTTTATACTAGGTGATGGTATCTTACTCTATCTTGAAAATACATAATTAGAGTTTTCTAAATAATGCATTAATATCTCCTTGTTGCTATCACAGTTACACTTTTATCACTTAGAAGTGAATTTCAAACTAGAGCAGACATGATAAATAGTACCGTAATTAACGTGTATACGAAATATTGTTTGCTTAAATAAAAGGATTCGTGAACAAACATAGGATTTTTTAAATTAGTATTGACTTTCACGCAGTCTATAAAACTAGGTTTCAAAGGATAGTACAGTTTTGGAAATTTGCCCTCGTTATATGTTTCAAATGTATAACACAAAATTTTGAGGATTGAAATCTATTCTCTTTGTTAGGCGAGGACGTAATTATTCATGAAATGAGAAAAAAGAAGAAGAGAAAAAAGTGGTGAAAAATACCCGAACTGCTTGGAGTCCAGTCAGGAGATAATGAATCCAGGCGTTGTCACTACACAGGATGCAAGTCACGAATTCAAGTCACGAGAATGAGAATTCAAGAGCACTATCACATGTCACATCAGCTAAGCCGAAGTGGGGGGGTCCACCCTTTTACTTTCTCTTCGAGGATAGCTTTCGATCCTCGTAACTTTGTTTCATGTATTTTGTTACATATAATGATTACAACTGTCTGTAACCTTAATATCCTGTCAAGGTTGAGAAGCTCCGGCATTGAGATGTAGATATACACATAGATAATGAAGCAATTGACCCACATGACATAATTACAAAACAAGAACATCGATCTATAAAGTAGAAAAATTAAACTAACGAGAGCAATTAAATTTTAAACAACAATCAAGTGATCCGTTTAGGTTAATATACACTGTTGTATAAAATGTCGAGATCGAAATATTTCAAGATTGTTTAAGTCTCGAAATTTTGACGCTAAAATTTGAAAATTATAACTTATAATTGGCACCTCCTAAATTGCAATAAGTCTCCGAAGTCCGAGATGGTTATATCTTTAGTTTTTCAAGGGACTCCTTGGAAAAGTATTTGGACCCTGTAAACTGAAACGGAGCAATAATTTAATCTGTTTAAACTGCTTTTTCATTAATACTTTAAATTTTACATTTAAATTTGTAACAGTGTTCTGTAAGAACACGTATTATGTCATAGACTTTGTGGTTACACCTAAGAAATTGTTTTTGCGCTTCCGATTAAAAATTTATCTTCAGATTATACTTGATACATTTTAAGTATATACCTTTAATTTACATATTTAACTAAACAACACACATTGTGTTATTAATTAATAAAAAAAGAGTGAGTAAATCACTGCCATATCCCACTATTTGAATGTAAGCAAAAACATTTCTTTATTAGTATTATTCTAATTAGTTACTTTTTGTTATAATAATTTGAAGGAGACTGTAAGATTCTCAGCAACTAACGCAGACAGTATATTTATCTGTTAGACAGTTTAAATTCAGTATTCTTCTTATTTAAAGATGTAATAGTAATGGTCACTATAATGGTTCTAACTTTTATTCCTTTATTGGTATAATATAAATATCAATATTGAGTTTGTTCATACCTAAAGAAAAAATGTTTGTTGCACGCTCAATTCAACTCCTGTGTACTTCAGTTCTATACTAGTTTTGCTAACGGAGTAATTTTTTTAAAGTATTGAGTAACCTGTATTATAAAAATTGCAAGCCTTTCGGTTACAAGAGGGTTTGAGACAATTTCCCGCCAAGAGATACAGAGCTTACAGCGAATCTCGCGGGGCGCCGCCGAAGTACCGCCACTTCCCGCCACCAACCGCACTGTACACATTAGCTTTGATGTGGGCTCTCCCATACCCATTATGTAAACTGTGATCCCACGTGGTATACGCTATTGTTCTCTTTTTGGTTATTACTCCAGCCGGAACAGGCCAAATTTGAAGTTGAAAAAATCAAAGGGAATCCAGGATGTGAAACTACTTCAAGTATACAATAACTAAGGTCCATATCGATTATTGGTAATTTTTAGAAAAAAAAAATACCAATCTAAAAACAAATCTAAGAATAGATTTCAAATTTTGATAAGAGGTTCATTATTTAATCGTTTACATCTAAATAAACCAATAAATCGGCGTGTTGGCAGCTCGATAGAAAAATTAACTAAAGAGTTATCGCATATAAGGACAGACAGGTCCTGTGTCCAAAAATGAATGTCGGGGGTTTTGGAGTACGAAGTTAGAGGTTTCTGGTACCTTTCTGTCAAGAGTTATTTAAATAAACAAAGCAGACGGACGAACGTCCTTTGATATTTTGACTCCAATATCAAAAGATTTCTTCCTTGGACTAAAATGAACATATGTACCAAGTTTAATTCTCTAGGATCTGTATATCAACAGTTAACGCACGGACAACAGCAGTAGGCCTTTGTGGATGCTTAATAATCTTAACTCTACTACAGCAACTACTGCAAAACTCCCGTAATAAATCTTAAAACCAGGTTACGTAACGTTATATTTGCAGACCTGAGTCATTAGTCTCCCTGGAACTGACAACAGCTACATCGTTTTCTAGGTTAAGAATATAAAGAACAGCAGAACCTTGGTTTAATAACAACTGACATTATTACGTTATCCAAACATAGCGAAGTTCGTTTAAAGTTTAAGCTTCGGATAGACATAATTATAGTTCTTCTTATTTTATTAAAGACATTTTCTATCAACGATAAGAATAGTGGATAATAAAGTTTGTTTTCAATTAAGGTCCCATTTATCCAATTATGTCCGTTACCAAAGTGAACTTGGCGAGAATATATTTCACGCTAGCTAATTGCTCTGTAATATCTCTTTGTTTCTCGTGTACAATAACATTGTTTGTGACAATATATATTCTACATAGCCTATATACATTTAATTAACTTTGTGTAATTAAAAATAAGTCAAATATGAAATTATGGTGAATGTTATATAATTGGATTGAAAGTCTTACTTACTTAGCTTCCTTTTACTTTGCTACATATTTTATAAAATTAAGGGGAAATTTCAATATTTCATTACAGCAGTCTTATATTGAAATACTTTTACCCCTTTATGGCATATTAATAGAAAGAATACAAAATACGAAAATATTTTTTACCCTGAAATATTTAATTCCAAGTTACAAAAGACTACAATTTTAGTACTCATTAAACTATTGAAGGATATAAAACATTTACGTAACCGACGCGATTTGATATTTATTTATATTTTAATATAGGTGCTATAAGATCATTTTAATGGTATCAACTACCAACATCACATACCCAATTTTTTAAATGAATAAATTAGTTGTCTAATATATAACCCATAAGATTGTTGATTTATTTGTCATATTTACTGATGCCTGTAGATGAGGTTCCAAATTTAATGTAAAGTCAAAACTACAAAATATCCTCCTGATTTAAATGAACTACAATCACAAATTAACAAAATGATACTAATACAAACCAAATTAAGTGTTATATTCCTCAGTCCTGATTGAACCACCTGATAAGGTCTGGCTCCCAGTAGAGATGTCCTGATTGGTCGAACTCCTAATGATATAGCTGGAGGTAAAACTACTTCACACCCTTATTCAGACCTATCATCCACACTAAAGCCATTTCAGTCTTAATGAAGTGAAGCATTCTGTTAGAATCCTTGAAAAAAACATGCACCCATAACAATTTCCCCAACTTCAACCGTTTGAGGACTAAACCTTTATTCATTTTTGCCACAATGGAAATGTATGATACCACCAGAGAGAGAATCTTATACTAAATGACAACAAGAAAAGTTGAAAAAGGCTCATTCTGACGAAGGAACATTAAGAACGTTACAAAATTAATAATTAAAAATATAAATCAAATAAAAGAACTCTTTTACTGTTATAACCAAAATTCAATTGGTAACATAACGTACACAGACACAATGCGGTCTTAAAATTGTGATATAAATTGTTATCTTTGAATCACACACAAATTAGGGGTCATTGATTTCATTTAGATATATTAAAATCTAAAAGTTGTCAAAGTAAATTTCATGTATCAGAGGTAAGGTGCCATAAAAACTGAATTCTGAATCATAAAATTTACAGATTTTAAAATTTTATTTTTTTACTAGTTTTTTTACGAATTGAAATACTAAACATTTTTAAAAATAAACTATTTATTGTACATTATTAACGTTACGAAATATATCCCATTAAATTAACTAATATATTTAATTTATGTACCATATTTTTATAAATAAGATTCAAAAACTGATTTCCGGAAAAAGCAATGCCAGAGATCTGATACTTTAGAAAACCATTGTCCAAGGTGCAGTCCTATGCTAATCAACAAACTGCTAATCATTTTAGACTATAAAAAACTTTTACTTAGCCATCAGTTTTAAACTTTTGATTGTTTGAAACGTATTATCAAAAGTATAACCTACTGAAGTATACTCGAAGGAATACTACTAACACCAAAGTTTTTCTGTTTTGTAAAATATGTTGTTAACACGTTAAAATAAAATCAATGCGAGAGTTAATTTCTGTCGTTATTTACTCATTTATTTACTTATTTGCTCAATTTTTTAAATCAAAATAATGTAATAAATGTCCACCCAAAGGTTGAGCGAACATATCTTTTGAACAATTTCGTATACGAGTATTAGCTTAATAAAACCAGGTGAACATTGATTTACAAATATCTACATGCGATCTAACCTTCTAATTATATAACCATATATAGTTCCGAGATTATTTTAGTTTGCAACTGACTATTGAAACCATGTATTGCAGAGTGCTTTTATAGATGTGTTAAAACACATTTATATTCATATTCATGTGTTAAAACACTGCATATTCAGTGCATATATGTTCAACATAAATATCAGCTTTGAATATGCAGTAATTTATAAGTATATATGAAACTTGTATGGTACAGTTTATATATAAACCTGATCATTATAACTATTTCTAATAACGTACATTACAGAATGGCAGTAATGATTGTAGTTCCCAAAATAACTTTCCTTATTTTCATTCCACTGTTCTTTAATCTACATTTAAATAAGTCTGTAATAAAAAATAAGTAATGGTTTTATTTATTTATATTTCTAAACAGTTTCCTAGTGTATAAATTTTATGACAGTAATGATTTGCCATTTTAAAACCTCAATATGCAGTTTGTGTTGTTTTCCTAAGTGGTTTTAGTTAACTAATGGGTTATAGATAAGAAAAGTTCAATAGAAATAGTGAATTAAAAAAAAAATAGTTTGGTTATTGAATTGAAATGAAAATTTTGGTACAAAATGGATATAAATTGAGTTTTTTTAAAAATTTCATCCGAATGCAAAATTTGTACAAAACCCGTTCATTAATACAGATTACTTTATACCTGTTATTATACTGAGTTTGTATTGTTATATTAGTTGACATATACATAGTTTATTTGAATTTGGAATGTTGACTCCTGATAATGTAACAGAATTCAAGCCATAAACACGTCCTTTTAGACTTTATTCTTTCTAATTTCCTTTTTCATTGATCTTGTTTCTTTCTCTAAGTATTCTTATCATTGCTATTTTATGTTCCTTGAAACGTTAAGTATACTATAAGTTATTCAACAGCATCTTATAGTTCAGCAATTATAAATGGGGGTTCTTCGTTGTTTTAAAAAATGTAGCAAAATTAAATATATAATATAAACACGTACTTTTCAAATTTTATCTTACTATTTTGTATAATTTTCTCGGATTTTAATTAATCCCATTTCTGTTTATAAATTATTATTATTATCAATGCTATCATGTGATGTTGCTTGAAAGCCTTCAGTATACTTTAAATTATTCAGCGGAATGTAATTAAAAAATATTAACGAAAGAAACGAAAAAGTGAGTGGTTTTTGTAGCCAATCGCGCGCAAAATGACAGCCACCTCTCCCGAGATTGTGAACGTGTCCACAGAACAGACATTCACGTCCAGTCTATGGAGAGCCGGCCTCATATTCCCTTCACGTTCCTCTATCTCGAGCCCGTACTGAAACTATCATACTGACATCCTTACTCAAACATCGTTCTATAAATATGATATATACTGTCACTTTGCGTTCACTCAGGCTGCACGCTAATTTCATTTTCAAAATGTCTTGCAGACAAACGGACAAAAAAAACTTAAATTATAGATGTCTAAATCTCTCAAGCAGACATAAAAGAAATTGTGTCATCTTACTTAGCTTAAATGATGCTCAGCTGAATTCCATGAATGCACAAGCACCATCATAGAACACATTATTGTCTACATAAAAATTAAGTTTCATGCAAAATTATATAATGATCTTTCCTGAGATATCATACACAAGAGCCACAACACACATTCCAATTTGTGTTAGTTAAGTTTCATAGCAGTGTCTTAAAATCAAAGTTACGTTGAGTAGGGGAGGGTACTATCACGCAAGAGAGCGTAGAAATAAAATCTTATCACCGATATCTAACATTGTGTTTCCACTACATTATTTTTCTTTTTCCTCATATTCTTTTACTCAGCTTAGTTAAAAATTTATTTATTATGCTATTTTCTCCCTGCTATAATTTATACCCATAAGATAAACATATTTGCTAACGCTAAGCCAAATTTCATAGGGTGACATGCACTATAATCGAACTCTGTGTTTCTTCTATAGCTCGTTACATTCTCGATGTGACCTGAGGACATATAGGTGGGAAAAACAATCACGCAGAAAAGTTATTATAAAATTATATTATATGTGTTTGGGATAGTTTAGGTTACATGTGATTATTGTTTCACATTTTTTAGTATCTTACGTGTGTATTGAGGTTTTTTTACCGATTTATTTATTCTACTATTTTATCGCTGTTATCATGTTTAGCTATAAGATCAATATAAACATATTTGCTAACGCTAAACCACATACCTTAGGGTGAAATGCTCCATAATATTGAACTCTGTGTTTTCTTCTATATAAATAAAAAAGCTTCATGCAAAATTTCAAGAACCTAGATTCTTTTAAGATATCGTGCGGAGAGGCAGATAGAAATTGAAATTTTTCCAATCCAAAATTAATAGACTTTGCTATAACGCTCAACCAATAACTTTAATGTTTCAGAGTTTTAAACTGAATTTTATTTAAAAGTAATTAATTACACATATTTAAATTCAATTTGGGATAAATTGATATAATGAAGGTTCAAATTCCATATACAGACTTTGAAAAGTGATGGATTTAGTAGTAAGATAGCATACCATACAATTTATTAAGACTAAAACATTCTCTGCAATGGGTTTGACAGCGACCTGTTATGTAGATATTTTCTATTTAGGGGATAGAATTGCAACTAAGCAAAGGAAACCAAATATATTGGAAACTTCAATTACGGTTCCTTGTTTTAAATATTAAATGCGGGTCTTAAAAATCTGACTTCAATTTTGAGATATTTAAAATTACGAAATTTGACTAAAAGTATTTACCGTCTCACTCTTCGTCACATTAATGTTTTTCGAACATTTACTAAACAATCACGTACAGTCTTATTTATTAAAGAAATTCTAAAATTCTATTCCGTCAGTTCAAAAGCTTCTCGTAACCGTTTATTTTGAGAAAATGTTAGTATCCTTTAACGCCGTCATGGCGCAAGCTAATATTAATATTTTGAGCTGAGGTCGATGCTCAAAGCAGTCGATTTAAGATTAAGATTAGGCATCTTGAGTAAGATTAGGCAAAGATTGAACTATGTTTGAAACCGAATAAATACTAATAAAGTAATTATACTTCCGAAGTAACTTAGATTTAAGTTACCGGTATACTTTTGAACAAAGTTTTCTATGAAAATACGCTCAATTATTAACATGTTTTTAAACAAGAGAACTTAGTTTTTAGAATGAAAGTAGTAACACATTTGTTTGACAATGAAATCAATCCGGAAGACGAATTCATGAGCAAAGTTTCACATCGCCTTAAACCAACATTGAAGCCTGCTTGTATAAGCTTTCTAAATACAGCATAATTCAAACTCAGCCATTATCTTTCAGTTTGGTTTTGCGAGCTCATGAAGTTAATTTGTAGTTGGTGTTGAAAAGCAGACATTATATTTTCTATTTAAAATCAGTTAGAGTGATCAAATTCTAAACGTTGGAACCTAATACTCTTAAAAATATTTTCCAAGAATTCTTTAAGAAACTTTACAAAACAACTAATACAACGGAATGCATTTAATACAGTTTGAAATTCTTATTTAAACTAGTTCTGTAGCACGCACATCCACACGCCTACATACATCTGCACATACACTTTTGATCATTTTGTTTTATTTTGCCTGTAATTATATTTAATTTAATTGTTTATTTTTACAATGTTTGAATATACATTTTCTTATAAGTGCCTTAAATTTGCAAAACAAAATTTGTACTGTATTTTAAAATAACAATTCCATGTCCATATCCGTATGTTACAATACCCAGAATAATCGAATCATAAGAAATCAGGTCTCTTTGGTAGCACATGCTCGCCCGACAAGTAGCAGATTCCGAGTTCAAATCTTGGCAGACCATGTATTTCATAAACAACATTATTAAGATTGAATTAGACTGTTTGCCGTTTTCAAGTTTACTATTTTAGTTAATACTAGATATTTCAAATCCTAAACTAGTGTAAGTCAGACATCGTTTTTGTTTGGCCAAGTACATAATCTGTTTACACACAAACATATCCTCTTGTTAAAAAACAACGCCATGGAGGTATTTGAAAAACCCACACTTTTTTATATTAGTATGAAAGCTGAGACTTCTTTCTATCCATCAGATTATTCATCATTCTTTCACATATATCTAAGATAGAATACTCAGAATTAAACGCATATATTTCATAAATCGAATTGGAATTTCAGAATACAAATAATATTGAAAGGGGAATGGGGGGGGGTGGGGGGGGGGGGGGGTGGGGGGGGGGGGGGGTGGGGGGGGGGGGGGGTGGGGGGGGGGGGGGGTGGGGGGGGGGGGGGGTGGGGGGGGGACCAAAATCATATTCTCTCCCTTCTCCTCCACAAAACCAACCAATAAAGTACCTAAACAAAACGTGCTACCGAGTTCTTAATTTTAGTTTGTTGGAAATTTGTTAGCCAGGTGCACAGCAAAAGTCAAGCGTTTGGTGATTATTTACGTCCACTGAATAATATTCAGTTGTTCTATGCATATTTACTCCATGAATTAGTACACTTTTCAATAATAAGAATATTTAATATCGTTGACAAAAGATTTATTTTTAAACTTGTATTCTCTTTGAAATATATTAATTTTTATGTCCTTAAATTACTAATAAATGTTATCACTCCATAAAGATATGTTATATAAATGCTGTACAATTTCAAATTTTTGTCTTCATAAGATTTTATTAATTTATAAGTACTATCTTCAACAGCATATTATTTATTGTTTTATGTTTTTGAATAACTGTTTTTTCTCATTTTACTTATTTATTGTGTATATGTATTAATATCCTAAAATTCAAAAGCATAAACTCAATTTGTACTAATTTATTAACAATGAAACTTAATAATGCGTACATAAATAAGAATTAGGTACATAATAGTTTTTTATCGTCTAATAATTTAACTTTTTAATAAGAAAACTTTTAAAAGGGTAAATATTAGGATTTTAAGCACATTTAAGATTAATTTATGTTGACTTTATGTTTAATAGCAAATCTAGGAAGGCAATTATTACTTTAAAGACTCCTTGTCTTTGATGTTTATGATACTTTAAATATAAAAATTATATTCTAGAATTTAAATATTGCATCAAACTTTGTCATGTCTTAGTTAGGAAGGAAATTTTTTTATCAAATGTATATTAGGTTCATACAGAAGACGTTATTATGAGTTCATTAAACTGAGCAGAAAAATATTACATCAACAGCAGCAGCGACAAGTAGAGATGGAAATATTTTCCACTTGAGCACAAAGGATGACATTATCATTACCGAAAGTACTTGACATGTATCACCCAGTGTTATCTCTCAGTTGTATGAAGTAAGAATTTCTACGAAGGCTATCTCACCTTAGCTTCAATAATGGGCTATGGATAATTATTTACCGTAAGATTTGACTGAGCGACATTTTAGCCTATATATAAATTCTCTTTTCTCTGCCAGGATATGTACATTTTATTTTCTGTATGACAGTCTGTCCTATGTCTGTCTGCAAGTCATACCATAAATTAAACAATCTATATACTTAAATAGTAGCATGCAAGCTCATCGAAACTTGTTACGTGTCTTTTTGTATAATATACTATCGTAAAACGTTGTGGTTATGTTCATATATTATTATAACACAAACCAAGGTTTAATGTTTTCCAGACTGTAAGAAAGTTAGTCCCAGTATACCAGTCACGTTTCTCTCCAGGTCAGCTACTGCACTGTTATGTCTCCGTTGATCCTGATTTATAGCCATTCCAAATGAAAAATCATTTCATCATAATTCTACTTTGAATTTGTAGATTTTGAAAACAATCGATATTCAAAGGTATTTGAGTATTTTGCAAATACACCTCACTGGTCGTCTGAAAATCGTGCAGAAACATACAAAACCTCCATGTGCTGTTTTTATGTCTCATAAAGAAACTGTACAAGGACAAATATTGAAACCGGCCTATATATATATTATATATTTTTCTAACAGGAGATTATTAGACGTTGCAGAGTTGGAAAAATATACTTCAATTGTTTACATACTTGTATGTAGAATATCTAGTCTTTCAAACACCTAATGATAGGCAAGGAAAATAATTATTTCTTCAGAAACTGAGCACAATCTAAGAATGTAAAAACATAATTATTTTAACAGAGAAGGCCTATCATGTTCATACTTTTACTGTATTGTTGACAACATCAATCTAGACTTACATATTAAGAACGAATTTTACTAGACTGCCGACTACCAGATATGCAACCGTAGTTTGGTGCGAACACTTTTTCATTATTAGAAAAATATTAAATTTTTCTCCCCACTATATGGAAGGATGTTATTGCTTATACCGCAATATGTCATATCAACACAAGTAGGTACTTATGTCATATCAACATAATTTACCCCCTCTCGACGACGTTAAAAGTTAATACCGTTGTTAGACTAATATTAAATTACCATATTAAATAACTTTTTATATTGGAAATCAAAAAACATTGACTTATAATTATTCAATTAAATATAAAATCACATTATAAAACAGTTTAACTTCGAAAGAATATACGAGTTCACATTATTACATTGAGTTGAATTCATTTTCAATGATTTTTTTACCTTCATCATGAAGTTATTGTATAGTTAATGTTTTATAACCCATACTATAAATCAAATAATGATTACGGCTTGGTTAATAATTGAGACGAAATTAAAGAGAGTTTATTGTAAACTTTGCTGAAGTTTATTTGAGATGGAATTAAAAGCCATTAATCAATAAGAAAATTAGATATTCCGTTATGATTTAATTTGCGTCTATTCATTCGGAATGAAATTTTTCATTTTACTTCTAAATTATATTTTGTCTTCACAACAAGCGTTTCAAATTAAATCGTTATTGCTATACAACTGAAAGAACTTTTATCAACTAGTGTTATCTCTCAATTGTACGAAGTAAGAATTTCTTAGGTTATCTTAGTTTCAATAATGGGCTGCGGATAATTATTTAGTTTTGGAAATACCAATTTATATCTAATATTTAGTTGTGCGAAACAATTATACATTGTACAGTAGATACTATAATTCCAAAACTTACTCGTCCAACAAAATACAGTGTAACTATAACGGCGAGTGTAAACAACCGTTGACTTGTATAACGTGTAAATGTTCCTAGATGCCTTATTTTTTATTTCTCTATACCAAAGCAACTTCAAACTGCTGTAAAATACAATATTAAGACTTCATTTTGACAATTTACTCTTCAATAACACTTAGTGTATAACATAACTAAGGAAGTAAGAATTTCATAGAGGTTAATAAATATTTCTAGTAAAGGTCACGATAATAATTAAACTGGATTCGAAGAACAATATATAAAAGCAACGTGAACTGGAAGAGGTAGAAAGATTGCATACAAAAGATTAACTACAAAGGATAATGTCGGTTTAGCAAGAGCGGTACAATAAGCACCGAGATACATGAGGCCTGTTCTATGTGACAGTAACGTCTCACACTAGGTCTCATACAAGATGTGTGGCCTCTCGTAAACATTACACACACGTAAACTCATTGTGTGGATACTGACATATTTTCTCAAATTTACACTTTTAAAACTTATTTATTCAAGAATACTTTTATAAATCACTATTAGTCTTACTCCCATAGTTGCATTGCACAAACCAATGCCCTTAATTGAGTTCCAGACAGTAATATAGGTTATTCCAGTATTCAGGCTAATTTGCTTCAAGTTTTTTTTGGTAGTCTGAGCCAGAGATACAAGTTTTAGAAACACTATGGACAATTTCAAGATTTTTACTTGAAAAAGAGACTTGAAAATAATTTATAACTCAGACACAATATCGTTTAATTTTGCATTTATTACTAACATTGTACAAATAGCACAAGATACAATTCGTATACAAAATATTCTTAAAGACTTAAACATAATAATACATTTTCCAAATTGTAAAAACATTTTCATAAGAGCTTGTTTTAAAACTAGCGCATTAGAGCTTAAATGTATAAGTGATAGGAATCCAAACACATTTTTATTTCTTTTCGTTGTTTACAAAACATTTTCCAAAAATCTATTTTGTTTTTCATTGTTTGAATACTCAAATCATACACACTTTACAACAAAACTAAAATTCTTTCGGTGCATACTCATTACACATTTAAAATTAGATATTACTCATTACGTTGTGACCAAAAATAAGGCGGTTTTTTAAGTTTCACATTGGACTTATAGAGTAATACTCAACATCATCCCACTACAGCCGACTCTTTATTCGTTGGCTTTTTATGTAATTCTGTTAGTAAATGCCTGTCTCCAATAATAAATATAATACTATACTAATACAATACTAATAAATATGACTTAATTAGTTTAGTACTTCAAAAACTGCTATTCATTAATATTTATATCGACCATTACTCAAAGCATATCGTAATATCTCAATATCATAAAAAAATAAATTTAAAACGACAAATTATAATAACACTCGAATACAGAAAACAATAACATTGGTAAAATATAATTGAACAATTCACTTCTAATAAATATTTAATATCTTTAAGTTCACGCAGAAACACAGAACAAACTTGTATCTTCTATATGCACCGACACGGTTCACAAAAAATGACATTCTTATCTCGACACACTATTATGAACTCCATTGAACTCCGGAGTTGTGACCTCCTCGAATCTTCTACAACATAGACCAATTGCGTATGTGGGCAATAGAAGCTTTCGATCTTTTGCTTTCTTGTGTGTTGCACTGGATAGCTGGCTTTACAGAAATTCAAACTTGTTGACATTTTGACTAATGCTCTGGTGTTCGTTATATGACTATATCCATTTGGTTACATATTTTAATATGTGGATTTTTGTAGTTACGCTTAAAATTACTACTGATGACATTATAGCCTTTTGATACAGTTATTATTTATTTATTTTTTCAGATTGAACCGCAAAGAATCCAACAGATTCTGGTCTACTCAAAGCAAATTGGAGTTTTAGAAAAGAATTTGCTGATTATTATGCTGAGTATTGATAGAATCCTTTAACTTATTTGAACTTTTGTGTTTGGAAAGGTGAACGGACGTTTTTTAGGAATTCACTGCTTATCAAAGGCTATTATAGAAATGTTAGCTGTAATTTTGTCAGAAATAACTTATCTCATTAGAGTTTGACATTCAAATTAGCTCCATATCACTGATGTTAATGACCACTTAAAATAAAACAGGATATTACAATTTTGTACAAGAATTATGTGTAGAAATTTGTAACGCCAAAGCTGGAAAGTAAGCAAGCACGTAACAATAAAGGTAAAAACGAAATCATATGGTTTTAATCAAATACTGTACTAAATATTTCCAAAACAATAAGACGATAAACATTACATCACCAGGTAGATGTGAAATATTTCCACTACAACATAGAAGATAATGTCAGGCCATATGAGTCCCATATAATCACCGAGATACGAGTACAAGAGATATGTTCTCTGTGGCAGTAACATCTCAATACTGGCACATTCTCTACTTGTAATGTTTTAGATAAACAAATCCTTTATTGTCTAAATTTAGTCTTATTTACTTCATGATAATAAATAATTAATATAAAACTAGGCATAGATGCCGAGTAAACCCTATTTAAGACAAGACATGTTAAACATTTATCAACAGAAACGTGTCCATTTTGCATACTTTAACAGCATACATTATATAAAGACAGCATGCCACAAACATAGAGCGCAAATTTTTTCTATTTGATTTACCTTGCATTTTGTTATAATAAAAGAACCCCATTTTAAGTGTATTAAATTTCAGTTAAAATCTTTCTAAAGAATATTCCGCTTAACAAATTAGCTTACCACAAGTACTACTAACATGGATAGGGTTGAACAAAGACCACAGTGCCACTGTCAGAGGCAGCGTTACAGCAGACAGTGTCTATCGTGACGTCATAATTTATGCAGCATGTCAATATGTGGATTAGTTCATATTTTACTACGATTATCATCAGCTGAACGAAATACACACAGCGATTTGTTTTATTAATTACCATGTTTATTATGTATCAGGCACATAGCTTACAACCTAACAATGCCGTCTACTCTACCGGATTAATTACTCAAAATGGACCACAAGATAGAAATAAATTAATTTAAAATTGAATATTGTTTACAAAACAATTGTATTTCAAACTTATTTCTATTAATTTGCATCCATTAATTTATTATCTTAATTTATTCTTACAAAATATTAAATTTCTTTCTTTTTCTTTATTGACAAATTTAAGTGACTATGGCATTTTAAAACTCGTTGATAATAAATATCTAACATAACATTAAGTTGAACTTTCAAGGAATAAATTAATTATGTATGGAAAACCTTAATATATAGTATAATGCACTAAATAGTGTATTTTATTAAAAATTTGTATTAAGTAGCTCCGTGAGTAACATTATTACGAATACCCAGAAATAAATATAGTAAATATTGTACAGAAAGCAGCATCTGAAGAGATTTGTGGAGATATTTATACTGCTAAGGTAATGTTGGTTTAGGATCAACAGTAACATCACGTGGTACAAGATAAACTATTTCTCTTGCACCACAAAGGGTGGTGTCGGTTTAGTGAGAGCCTTACAAAAGCAACACCAGTCGTTAGAGGTAGAAATACTTCAGTTCCGCCACAAAGGCAATGTTGCTTTACCAAAATTAGTACCAAAACCAACACCTCACACTATTCAAATAAAATGTAATAGACTATATAATTACCTCACAGTTATGAAATACGCTTCCTTTCTTAGTTATATACGATATATAAAATGTGGATATTTATGATTTCAAAAATCAAGCACTCAATAAGTAAACATGAGTAATGATTATACCGAAAATACTAGCACATAAATTCTGCAAGTTTATTGATACTAAATGTCCCAATCAAAAATACGAAATTAATAGTTCAAAAAACGTATGTCTCAGTGAGACCTAGCCAAATGACCGGTTAAACAGACAATTTAACACTTTTGTGGGACTCAAATCACTAAACGAAACCACTCTAATCAATAATTAAAATTTGAAAGAAATTAAGTTTTTACTTTATAATTTAAAAAAAAAACTGAGACCCGGAAGTGATTTTGTCTATATGTAACCTGCCAAGCTCTGTAAAAATTTTAAGAGACAAAGAGGATAGCTAGTCAAAAATCCTTAGGGACATTCTTGTTTGCTCGGAAACTATTGATAATCCAAAATATCATCAAAGGGATGTAAAGAAAATGCTGCTTTGTGTAATAAAGACGGTGCGGAAGAAAGGGACACAAAAATGTTAATTGGTTCTTAATTTACAAATTATCCTTCCAATACGTCATCAAGATACAAATAAATACTTCTTTTTAAGTAAAAGTGGATACCACAAAAGAAAAGGGCTCCAGTTTCTCTATCTGGTAAAACAGATAATACTGTAAAGATATGGATATGGATGTTTATAATTATGTCTCGTTGTATTTGTCGATGATCATGTTACCATATTAGTGTCACCGCTAGTCTTGTTGCTGTACTGTATTGCTATTTGTTAAGTGCATTTGTTAATAGTCTATCCTCATATTTACTTTTATAGTGTGAAGCCTGTATATAATAGCTCGCATTGTATGTATCTGTTCAACTACATGTTAACTAATTTATAGCTGACTAACATGATAGTATAGTTGTCATTTCCTTTGCACATATTTAATACAGTTTTGTTGTAAAAGTGGTATAATAATGCATGTTAAACTGATTGCATGTCATTACCATTTTTACAGTTATTCGTTGCAATTCAGCTCACAGTAACAGCAAAATTGTTTGCTCTTTGCATGTTTTTCCTTCCTGTCACTGCCATCTTGCATATATATGTTATATACTGAATGTAAAGGTTGATTAAACCATATTGGTCAAATAATGATTTGGAAAGAAATAATGGGTTTCAATACCACAGCAAAAGCATGATTATTTAGTCACGTGTGTTTGATCAGAATTACCCCAACAGATAATTCAAATAAAATTTAGTACTTCTTAAAAAATACAATATTTGAGTTGAAAAAGAAAAATATACTGTAATTTAAAGGGCAACTAGGTATTTTAAAGTTATATGTAATTGTGTAATGTTTTCACATTTGGTTCGTATTTAATATTAATATAAAGTAATAATAATTATGTATTATTGGCATCTTATTTATAGGCAAGTCGCACTCGTTCATTATTTATCAAGTACACAGATTTTTCTAGTATTTTAGGAGCCAGGATAAAGCCCCTGTAATTAAAGAATGCATTTTCAGCACTGGTGAGTAAGCAAGTATCCTATTGTGAATCGTAGACTAGCGGTGAAATTCGGCTCATAATACTCTTGTAATAATTACAACTTACAGAGTTGATTTACAATAAATGTATTCTCAAAGAAAAAAGACTCAAGAAGGTCGTATTCAAGATGACCGGTATGCTTGAGTGATTTCATGTATGTATATGATGAGAATATCTATGTTTATACGTTGTATATGATAACAATTGATTTTTCGAATGCATCGCAAGCGAAATAAAAAAACAATAAGTACCACACTACAACAATCCAGAATCCTTTTATAATATTTGTGAAGACATACGTGTGCATTTTTTTACTTTCCCTATCCGTCCTCTACCACCGTCTTCCAACACTATCCGTTAGTGTCTAGCAGACGTAAAGTTATATTGAGGAAAGTACAAGCGAGAGGAGAGTACTGGCAACAGTTTTCCCATAAGAACAGTTTTAAATCTCAAATACTTTTAAGCCTTTATATTTGTTCAAAACATTGTGGGAGTTGTCTCATTTTAACAATATGACAAATATTCATCCAAACCATATTTTTACATGCTATTGAAATAAAAATTCAAACTATGCAAAAATTCCAAAGGAACAAGCCTGTTTTTCTGACTTGTAGGAATATAAATTGTTGTAATATAAATTGATATATAAAATGTTCGCATAATTACATTGTACACATGGTTGTAACTGTTAATAATACGAAGCCCGAAAACTATCACATGGAACCAATATCTATGTTAATGAAGTGGAATCACCTGACGGTATTGGCATGAGCTGAGGGCACTGTGGTGATTACCCCTGGTACTACCATATTCACCTCATAGGGCTGATTACAACATGGAACCAATATCTGTAACCCATTCCCGTACATCCATCCCCTTCCCATACATGACAAGTATCCAACTCTGATACCACTTCTCAATGCATTGTAGCATGCTTCAATTGTAAATTAAGATGAATATTAATTATCACGATATTATATTTAACGGTGAGTCCCCCATATCATTTAGTCCAAACCTCACACACTCCAATTTAACTAGCCTAAGAAGCAGTAATGAGCGGACTGGTCGAGTTTGGAGTGGAAGGTCATTTGCTGGTAACTTCCCACTCAACTAACCCTTGCCTCTAACCACCACTCAAAGCTCATTAACGATATCTGGAACTAAATCTCAGTTCGTATTCGTTGGTTGAATGTTCTTGGAAACTTTCCATTCTAGAAACAATGTATTCAACTACATAAAATAACTACTAACAGATTCTTTGAAATACTAAACAAATACTTTTTCTATTATAAAAGTTTCCTCATTAAAGCTAGTCGCGACCATATTCATTATCTTTTATTCGCATCTATAATTCCCAATAAACTCTGTTTTGTACAAGAAAGGAGAATCGTTAAAATTTTTTAGAGTGTTTTAGGGAGCCCGTCCCATTTAAGAAGCTGTCACACAACCAGCTGTGAGTGGCCTGATCTTTTGTAAGCTCTCCTGACAATCTAGTGATTTTGAAAAAAGAAGATCGCACAAAATATGTTGTTCACAAAAAACAAAATATTAGTTACTGTCTAATTTATTACATAACACAGCAATGGTTGGAACACTACAAAAGAAAAAAAAACTCAATGTGGTATACTTATTATATATTCAGTAAATACTGAAATGTGTATTAGGAAAATAACATTAATTATTGCTAATAGAATTTATTATGAGAAGAAATTTCACGAAACAGTACATCAAAAGTCTCATCACCTGAAAGAGATAGGAACACTGCCACCTGAGTACAAAGGATAATGTCGGTCTAGCAAGAGCGGTACAAAAGCTTTGAGATAAATGAGGCTTGTTTTCTGTGACATTAACGTCTCATGCAAGATCTGTGGCCTCTCGGATACTGTATAACAGACGATATAAAAACTCTCCATTAATATGGGTTCTCACATATTCTTTCAAGTGTGAATAAATGCTTGCCCATTTTTAAGCAACACCTAATATAATGTTATCAAGTTCAAAATATATTTTTAATTCAACATTAATCTTACTTCCAAACCGTTTTGTCACACAAACCAATTTCCTTAATGCGTTTTAAACAGTAAATGTTTATTCCAGCCCCGAACATTTTCCAGGTCAACCACAAAATTCTCCTTCGTCGTTTTTCGTGACTTACATGCCTCTATTGCTCTATAGAAATCCAGTAAATATGTTGAGATTTATCGATAGCAATATTATTTTTACTTTAATTTGGTATTTATTTGGTGATGACAAATGACATAAATGTGTCAAATAAATGAAAAAACACACCGTCGTGAAGTGTTACATGAAACTGGGAGTAACGATGTTTAGAACTGTTATCTTCTTCAGATTACACTTGTATCAAAACCAACTAAAAAACCGTTCACAAATCCATATATTATACAATAAAACATATATTCATTTACGATATACATAGTAAAGTATGCAAGAAGAAACGGAGCGACATCTTACATATCCATTTAGTCTAGACGTCGAGAGCCCATTTGCAATGTATGACGCATACCCCGGTTTTTCTTGAAATCCATAAAATAATATTTCCTGATGTCGATTGGTCGACATCCACGAAATTGTTAGTGGAGGTTGAAGAATATCAAAAAGGATAACATTAGAAACGATAATTTATACAAAGACTATATTTATTTGTGATACACTTCGAAATAATCGCAGAAACACATATAATTATTATATTACCACTAGAAAATTATATAAAGGCACTGAAATTGGTAACTTTAAGGGTCTGTATATGATTAGCTGAGTCTGATGTAATAATTATTGGCATTTTTGAATGTTGGTTTTAAGTATACAAATTTTCCTGTCGAATTTACCAGCTTGTTTAGTTATATGCATGCCTGAATGGTTTAGGGTTTTACACCTGAACAAGAAAGCAGACCCAGTTCTCGAAATGTTATATTTCAATCTTTGTAATATCTGACATCAAATACATTTCACGCATCATGTTATAATTTCTAATCGTTATTTAAAATTATTTTTAACCTCAATATAGTGATATTAAAATTAATTGTTTTATTAGTTAGTTCTTTAAAATATTAGCAGGCAAGTAATCAGGCTATCGATTTTTATTGTATTGTGTAATACAATTAATTATAATGTATCACAATTATTATTTATTTGTTTAATACAACAACTAATGTTCTGTTACTTTGCTAGTTGTTTCAAAGTGTTAACTACCACATATTTTGTGAAGGAAACGGGATTTTCCGGACATTTGCCGTCGTTCAGTGAAACAAAAAATCAGTAACACGAAATCTTTTTTCACTGAACAATGGCAAATGTCCGGAAAAATCCTGTTTCCATCACAATCCTTCCATCGTTAAAAATAAACTTTATACAGAGGATCATAATTTTTTTTATAAGTAGAAGTAATATTTAAAATAATGGTATCATTGTTAAAATGCAGGTACTAATAAACTAGCAAAAACATTGTATCTATATTTTACCAAACCTAAATGTAATCAATCAAATATTTCAATTATAAATAAAATTTCATATGTAATAACTTTTAATTATAATTAGAAACAATCGATAATTTTATGTAACTTCAAGAGCCTCAAGTAGTATAAAATATTTTAGTGACTTATCAGACTTTTTATATACACAAGCATACAAAAAAGACTGCATTAAATTTTCTTCAAATTGACGTTCAAATTTTTAAGTTATATTAAATATTTTTTAAGTAACGCCTGTTCAAAATCCCGGTAATCTTTTTCGGAGGCTCTGAATATGTACACTCAGAAACTAGCATTATATTATTTATGTATCTGATGTTTCCAATCAGTAATATTTTAGTGATTATTTACTACTTTACTTTTGTTATGTGCAACATTAGTTTGACCTTAAACCTTAATATTGAGAAAGTTCTGTTAAGTATTTTGTTGACAGTGACAAACATTGAGAGAGGAATGTAATGTATTTTGCAACTTCTGCGGAGAAAGGAGGAGCAGACGATGCTGTTATCGATATACATGCGACAGTAATATACTCTTAATATCAACGTTTGTGCTGTAAACATTGAGAGAGGAATGTAATGTACTTAAAAACAACGGCGGAATCGACATAAGTGCCTCATTAATGTTCTTCTGATGTCAACGTGTGTGCTATAAACATTACATGGGCCTTGGAATGTTAAAATTTTCCAACAGGAATGTTGTTACTTTATATAACATGCAATAACATAAGTAATTGTATAACATATTACTCTACTGCGTTACATTTTTATCGTGGGCTTATGTTAGAAATTTGAATGATAGTCAAATATATTAGATAGATTTCTCCCCTCCCCTCTGAAAATGTTGATTTGTTGCACATTTTTAGCAGCAAATTATTATGAAGTAACAAAAGAGTACGTGTTTTAAAATATCAGTTCATCGTTATAAAAAAACGTGTGCAACACTTGCCAACTGTACGAAGATTGGGCAAAAATCTTGAACACATTCTAGTCAGCTACGCTTGTTAGTTTTGTGTGTCTATATCAAGTAGATCTTGAAGGAAATCCTTAGTCAAAGTATGTGGAATGTTAATCATTTATTCTGTTGGATTTGTATCACAAACACTCGTAATGCATTCATCCAAACGATTCTTTTGGAATTAAAAAGTTTCAAAGTTGGCATAAAAATAATATTTGTATATATTATGCATATCAATGTCACACATGAAATGAAAAATGAAATGAAATGAAAAATGCCTTTATTTACAGAGGCGAAGTTAGGACTTAAAAGTCCTCTCTACCACTTAACATGTAAGAGTATCCCATCATTTTATTTTTAATTTAAAAATTATATTGTTTGTTTTCAATTTAAGACCTTATCTTCTCCAGTGACAAAAATATGTAATGAGCCTAAATTTAAATATTATTAATACAAATTGTAGAATATATATATATATATATATATATATATATATATATTTCAATAATTTGGCTATTACTAAGTGTAGGCAAAATCTATAATAGATAAATAATAAATTTATACTCCAAACATCAAATGTTCTAATTAAAATATTCTCAAGACCAGCAAGCAGAAGGTATAAGGTTTGGCATTTCAAATTATAGCTTTGCTTTAATATGCCTTTTTGACCACAAAATCAACAAAGGTGTTCCTTCAATCAAGAGATACATATTAAAAAGTTTCAAATCTCTAAGACTTCTCAATCAAGAGTTAGCGCACTGACGAATATACAGACAACGACACGAGTTTAAGAGACGGCTATAGTAAAATAACCTTGATGATTTTTTCCATAAGATCAATGTTAAACTTCTTGCAATTTATGAACTAATGTTTAATCGTAGCATCAAGGAAGATGACTTATTTGACAATTAGGCTTTAAACACTATCTAGTTTTCATTTGTGAAGTGTATACGAATACGTAAATGACTAAGTACAACAAAGTTTTACATATTTTATAACCAACCTATAAAACTATTAAAAATATATAAAAGAGCGATATTTGTATATATTAATAATGTCTCCATAAATCCACGACTAAATTAAACTTGCAAAAGTGAGTGAGGTTTAACATTGTTCTTGTGGAGGTACGAACAGTACAGACTTATGGGGCCCTTAATACTATTAGATTACTAACATGTAATTATGTTTCAAAAACTAAAAAGTTAATAATAACTATTGTTTTTTGGTAGATCAAACAAACTCATATGATCTGTAATTCGCCGTTATACAGTCAGCGCTGATGAGCTTCTAATCGAATTATATCAGTGTAACCAATGATTTATAAACATAGCTAGATCTTCTGACATGGATTTTTTCATGCACAAGCGTACTCAGAATGTTATTGGGGGAAATGATTATAGTTAATACAGTAAATATATTACTTCGCATACTACAAACTATTATATTTTACAATGAACACTATACAAGCAAATTTTACTACGAGAAAAGTAATATATTTACATACTTGTGATCTTAACACTTATTGTTTTTCTACATAGTTAATTTACAAGTAACCGTGGAGGAGAGATCACTCCTCCGACATTTAAGCCTGTAAACAAATGGAAGAGAACATGCATTACATACACATTTAAAAGTGAATAAACAATGTAACGTTCTAAAGACAGTTTCAACCAAATTGTATTTTATTTATAGGCTAAGAGTTGATGTACAGAATGATCTACAAGTTTACCGCGTCATTACATTGTCAACATGGTTGCAACTGTTAATACATACTAAGCTCGGAGACTATAACGTGGAACTAATATCTATGTAAATGAAGTGGAAACGCCTCACGATATTGACATGAGTTGAGTCTACACTGTGTTGATTACCCCTGGTACTACCATATTCACCTCGTAGGGCTGGTTACAACATGGAACCAATATGGAAGTCACCCCCCCCCCCTTTTACTCTTCCCACCCATCTTATGTTACGTCTTATAACCACTATCGCGTTTCCATTCCAATAAATAAATATATTATGGTTTAACAATTGGAAATATTGTTCTCAAGGTACCATTTGTAACGGTGTGTCCTAAACCTCGTTAAGTTACACTCCAGATTAACTAGTCCCAGAAGCAGTAATGAGGGGACCTGTGGAGATTGGTGTGGAAGTTCATTTGCCTGGTAACCTCCCACTCACCCCCACCCACTAATGACTCAACAGTTAATTTACCAATCTCTAGAACCAACTCTTACCTTACAGTCGTTAACTGTAATTGGAGGGTTCGTCCGATTGTTAGAAATTCTTCTTATATACCGTACAGTTTATTAAAGGCTTTCAAAAGATTAGTAATTAAAGTATGTCTACGGTAAACAAACTTTGGTAATTTAATATTAGTCTTTTTATTAAAACGCTGTACTAGGATTACAATCATTCATTATGTAAGAAACTTTATAAACAAATGAACCTATAATTCTTAAATGTTTTATAAATATTGTGCTCGCATAAAACAATGTAGGTTACTTCTCAATCAACTCGAGATAAGATGAGTTGCTATTATAAGATGAGGCATTTATAAAATTTAATTTAAAAGTAACAAGTTTATAGTCGTTTCTAACTGTTTACACTTAAAGTATTCAATATTACTAAATTCCTCATAAAGACATTATGTGTGAGATATATACTTTATATGCATATTATTATATTATAATCAAATGTTTTCGCATGTATCTGTGTTGATAAAACCGTAAGAATGTTTTTATAATTTATATTTATAAAGGTTTACGACTACCAAAATTGCTTTCCGTGATCTTTTAAATTGCTCTTACAGTCTCAGGTAGATCCTAAGAATATATACGAGTAGGTATTTGGTTTTTAGAACTATCCTTCATATTGCAAATTTTAAAAAATTCTTTGATCTTACATAAATTGTGTATAAATAACATTTATTGAATAATATTACTATTTAAATTTAAATAATTACTAATTATCAACACAGTAACGTCTCAATGTGTATCCAATACACATTTCAAATTTCTTTACCAGTCTCAGTTAGACCCAAGGGTACTATATATATTTTTTTAGAAACTATCTTTTTTATTGTAATTTTTTAAATTTTTTAAGCTTTTAAACTTTAGATAACTCGTACATTATTGACTTTGAAAAGTTATACTGCGATATAAACTATAACTAGTCTTTTAATTGCTGTAGATGGAGCTTATATTGGTTACTGTTAACTTACATTAAAACATAAAACCAATATTTAAGACTTTTATTGTTTTGTGAGGCCTTTCGATAGCGAGGCTATCTTCTTCAGACACATCGCAAAAGTTTTGTGAAGTGCCTGAAGAAGATAGCCTCGCTATCGAAAAGCCTCACAAAACAATAAAAGTCTTAAATATTGGTTTTATGTTTTTAATGTAAGTCTTTTAATTATTTAAACATTTAATACTCGATGGCTATCCAATACATACATATTTCACGCATATGTATTCACTTTACTACGGCACGGAGTAAATTTGTATCGTCTATATTCATCGGCACGGCTACCTAAACTCATACTCTCCCCCGCCCCCTCCACAACACCAACGAATCAAGTAACTGAACAAAACTTGCTACTAATTTCAATTTAAGTTTATTGAATTTGTCAGCCAGGTGTACGGCAAAGGCCAAGCAAGCTATGGCTGCTATTTTTGTCGACTGGCAAATATTCGGTTGTTCTATTCATCGATCTATTTATTCCATGAAATGATATGTTTTTCAAACATTTGATTTTTTGGCTAAGGAAATATTTTAAAACATGTAATCTCTTTAAACGTGATTAAATTTTTTAATATCCTTAATTCATAAACTATAAAAAAGTGGATCACTCCTTGAAGCTAAAACTCATGTATATGATGTATAATTTCGAACTTGTATCTTCAGCAGATTTTATTTATTAATTACCACGAATACCAAATCATTATAGTTTAAATTATTTTGTTTAGAAAATAACTATTTTACTCACTGTTTTCATTCATTGTCTATAATAATGTATTAGAATTCAAAATGGAATACAATAACCTAATCTTTACCGATTTATTATTAATGAAACTCAATAATACGCAGAATTAGGTACATACTAGTTTTTGGTATAGTAATTGAATTGCAATTTTTAATTAGGAACTATAAAAAACAAATTTTAAGTTTTTAAATAAATTTAAAATTAAACACAAGATTTTATGTTTAATCACAAATATAATAAAGAAATTATTACTTTGAAAAATCCTTGTCTTTTATGTTTATGGTACTTTAAATATAAAAATTATATTACAGTATTTAAATACGCAATAAACTCTTTAATGTCAACGGTGGGAAGTAAGCGGTTTTTGGTCAAATGTACATTAAGTACATACTGAAGACATTATTATGAGTTCATTAGCAAGCATAAAACAAGCAGTCAAATATTACATCAAAAGCAGCTTCGTCAGGTAGAGATGGAAATATTTCCACTTAAGCAAAAAGAATAGTGTCGGCTTAGCAAAAGCGGTAAAATAACACCGAGATACATGAGGCCTGTTCTATGTGACAGTAACGTCTCACACAAGATGTGTGGCCTCTCGTAAACATTACAACAGACTATAAACTTCGTTATTGATGTGCATTCTTATACATCATCGAGCTTGAATTTCTGAAGTAAATACCTCCTTTTAAAATAGACATTTTACAATCTAACACAGTATATGACACTGAATGTTACTTTTAAAACTTAAATACAGAATATATTAATTCATAACTCAAATGTGTTTAAAATTAACAGAATTTCTACTACTCACAGTATTATATGTGTACATAGCTTATGAGAATGTAATGAATGCTCTATTAAGATAATTATTCAATGAGGCAAAAAAGTATTTGCATTCAAAAGAATGGATTTCAAACAAGTAAGTAAAACTAAAAATTTGCAATAACATTCTTACTAATAACACGACAAATAATTGCTGAACGTCAGTAAAGCCTACACTCCAAGGGCTGGAAAAAATTATTTATGTGTGTATGTCTGCCTGTCCGTGTCATGTCGATAACGTATTAATCTATTAATTAAACATTTTCGTGAAGCTTTATTTCTATACTAGCTGTTACCCGCAGCTTCGCACGCAATTTTTAGAACCGAAGTCCTTATAAAAAGCAATTATGATGTAATATGATGGGAGTCCTACAAACATTTTAAAACGTAAGTAGGCATACATCAGGTAGATATTATTTAAGTTTGTGGTAAATAGTATCAGAGTTTAACTTAATTATTATATCATGTTTGGCACGTGTAGGAGCATTTCTGGTTTTAATTAATTATATACATAACGTCACAGCTGAATCTGCCTTGTAATCCCGATCAAGAAAACACAAATCTCGGCACACAGGTCTCGAAAACTTACTTTGGTCAAAAAGCGTATATTTCCAGTTCTTGTCATATATTTCAGGTCTAAGATATTTCCAGTACCATAGTAGAGTTTCCCTTGTTGTTCTGACGAAGAAAAAACATATATAGGCTACTTACATAGGACCGAGATGCCTACTTCGGTTAAAAAGTGCCTACTTAAGACCGTTTAAATTCACTTACCTACTATGTCACAGGTTAGCTTGCCATATTGTCTCGATTAAAATACTATATACGTTCCATTATATAGTTCTCGGAAATCTATTTTGGTCAAAATCGTGTTGGCATAGTTGAGTTTGCTAGGACTAAAAAGCCTATTACGACTTAGGGGGAAGTCCTACATACTTCTTATGTACTTCCGGTATAAGGTGAAAATCCTTATTAAGGTTATGCAACATTTCAAAATAATCGTTATTAAAGTTTTGCGTTACACTTGTTTTTTGGACTGTAGCCAGGGAAAGAATGAATCGTTACCGTATGTTAGTATTCATTTCTCTGTTTTTCCGTAAGCCATTGTTAAAATGTAATATCATAATGTCAAGGAAGCCCACCATTTATGTGAAAACATCCATAACTTTGTTCATTAAGGTTTTTTTAACAGTATTTAATGTATTAGATAATTTTAATTCGTCACTGGCGCATCTGGAGTAAAATTTATATATTAATGTTTTATTTACTAATGCATTACACTACCGATCAAGCACTGTTTACTTATTATTGATAAAATTCAAATGTAAACAGATGTTTCAGAAAGTTTGTCGAACTATAGCTGTCGACAGCTGTCAAGATACGTTCCGTTCTTATCATAACATTCGAATGTAAACAAACTACGTTTTCACTTTTAATTCGACTTTATTTGGTGAAATGAATGTGTTATGGGTGGTAAAAACCACGCTAAATGTTAATTCAGACCAAAAGCACAATCCGTATAGCAGTTTCAGCGTGATTCGAGGACAAACCTCCAAACATCCATTATAATTATAATAGATTATAATGCATATCACTCCATGGGTTTTGGCTAAGCATTGTTTAAAATTTTTACATTAGTCTTATGGGTAAACATGATGGCAATGAATACATACAGAATACCACAGTAATATTCCAAGCCTGATGTGTGGTGGCAACCATGCATGTGGCCTGGTTTACATTTTCTCTGATACCACAGCCTCCTTCAGACGAGCTGTGCTTGTTTCCACTGTCACCCGTGAGGTCCATTGGTGACACATTATATTCTATTCTTAGTGGTGCCTATAAAGTGTCACACCTGTGCATCGAGATGGCACGGTTATTGTGCATTGTGTTTGGTGGGCGATGCTGGGTATACTACTGTGGTCATGCTTGTTTTAATTACTTCCATATTGTTGCTTAACATGTTTTTTAAATATGTTGTACTTATATTCATATCAGTATTACTTTGCATGCATACTATTATTTAATTAATATCTTTACTTTTATCCTTGATATCTTTATAGAATTGGCGTTTTTATTCTTTATTTTTTGTTATTGTAATACTTGCAACCATATTATATGTTCAATCCATAGTATTTGCTTATTACATTGCAATTTTAATCCATCTGCTTAACTTTATTATTATTTACAGTTATTGATGTTCAATATACTGTTTTCCTGTTTTTATTGTTCCTGTTACTTGCTTTTTATATTTGTAGTCTATTACCTGTTTATTATGTACTGCTATTTTATGTTTTATTGTGCGCAAGTTGACAGTTATTAAGTACCTACAGGAGGAAATATGGAGACTTTTTATTTTTAGTTTTTAGTTTTTAAAATTCTACAGTCTTCCATTTGTTAGCTACGTAGTAGAGGTGATATATGTATATTGTAATTGTCTTGAAAAACTCGTAAACCTCATTGAATAGGAATAAATAAAAAATGTTGTAAACTAACAGTAAAAGATTGTGTATAATCGTAGAAATTTTAAGAAATTTGTGTACTAAAAAAATGAAGTATTTCATTTTTAGACTGTAAAGTTGGTATGCATGAAACTTCATTTTTACGCAGGCAAGAATGAATTCGCTTGAGGTACATATCTATCCATGGGATTTGACTGAGGGTCATTATAGCCAATCACTCAAGAGGCTGGCACAAAGTTTCGTTTGTCTGCCGTAGGTATGTAAAGTTCTCTTTTCTGTATGACAGTCTTTATGTAGGCAATATAAAAAATGAAAAAAACAAAACAGCTAAATGTTACATGCAACCTCAGCGAAGCCTGTTACGCTACTTTTGATGTGGCGTACTCTGTCCTAGTAATAAGTTATTTTAAAGCGTTGTGGTTACGTTCATATATGGTTATAACACAAACCAATGTCTTAATGTTTTCCAGACTATAAAGAAAGTTATTCCCAGTATTCCGGTCACGTTTTTCTCCAGGACAGCTACAACACTTTTACGTTGATCCTAATCTATAACCATTTTAATCTAAAAAATATTTCGTTATAAACTTATTTTAAATATTTTGATTTTGAATTTTTTTAGTTTGGATTATCAGATGTTACAGTGAGAGAAAACAAAACATTGTATTTATCACATACGTAGAATCCCTATACGTTCAAACACTTATAGATACAAAAGTAAAAAATAATTATTTCTTTCAAACTGACCACGATCTAAGAATTTTAAATATAAAGATTTTAATAAAAAAATGCTCAATATTATTTACATACTTATACTGAATTGTTGACAACATCAATCTAGCTTAATGGCTTTACCTGTTATTGATCTACAAGGATAAATATATTCCATTTCAAATTTCAACACATCGTTGATGTAAATTACAGTGATAAAAAAACATTTTAAATAAGTTGTTAAATAATATATATTTGAAAATTTTCTCCAATATTGTAACCAATCAGCCTTTGGTTTACTTTGGTCTACTTGGTACATTAGTTCTGTTTATTAGTAAAATATTAATTATGGGAAATGTGAACATAAACGCTTAAGTAAGTATCTTACTTAGAATAGTAAGTAATTTGAGAGGAATGGATTATAATAGTAATAAACTTATCGGAAGTGTTTGTCAAAAGGTACTAGAAGTTTAACATTTTGTCTCAACTTCTAAGATTACCATATAGGGAAAATTCATTTATAGATAAAACTGCAACATTATCGCCCTCTCTATGTAAAGAATAATAATGTAGGTACCAACTTTTATTTAGAAAAACCATTTTTTAAATATTTAAAAACATACTTTCATTTATGCATTCTTTTAACATTTTTACATATTATAACTGCTTTTTATGTTTATACTACTTCTGATCCTACTATCAGTTCTTAATAATGGTTTTACTATGTTTAATGTAAAATAATTAGAGTTTTAGCTTTAAGTTATAAAAAATATTATACCAGGATTTGTTACAAATGGCTTTTGAGAGGAACATAACGCTAGTGTTACTCTACACGCAACGTGGTTGGATAGATTTTGAGAAAAATTATAAAAAGACGCTTGTAAATTAAAATAGAATGGTTTTTCTTTTATAATGGGTCTAAAGACAAGAGCTTCGTAAAGCGGGAACTTGTCTACAAATCTAGCCTACATAACTTTAGAATGCATTGACTGGATTCTAGATCAAAACTATTTTCACTGTCTTGATCATCGTTTAATGGCAGAATATGTTAGATGTTAACACCTAACATACCTCAGGAACTGGGGTAACAGGGGCCTCAAAGTCCTAAATTAATTAGAAGCAGGGATTTGGTAGATACCGCAGCTAAGGACCATCTGTAGGTAGGAAACTAGCAAATTCAAAGGCAGGCTTAACATAGGCCTTTAAACGCATATGTGACAGATACGGCCAAATACAAAATAATTGAATTGGAAAAAGTAAGCCCTCTGTGGTGTAATGGTAGCACATTCACGGCAAGTGAGAGATCCGGGTTCGACTCCCGGCGGAGCAAGTACTTTTTGTGATTCAATGTTTATTGAAATTATATATATATATATACTATATATACTATGTATATATATATATATAGCCCTCTATGTATATATATATATATATACTATATATACTATGTGTATATATAGTATATATACACATATAATGTTTTGTTTTTTTCGTGTTTGAGTTCTAACCTAATGTTTTTTTCACAATTTATGTAAATATTTATACATGTATATTTATCTGGAGAAGTGTACCTAGATACACGAAAATTTATAAATGTTTCAAACCAATATACCGTGGTTTATTAGTTAAGAAGAGAATAACCTGTTTCTGTAAATATATATACTATATATGCTATATATATATATATATATATATATATATATATACTATATATACTATATATATATACTATGTATATATATATTTATTTATACACTTTGTATATACTATATATAGTAGTCTAGTAAAAGTATATAAAGTATATACTACTAGTAGTAATGAACTCCTTTTTCATCAATGAAAAATACAGTTTAGTTTTATGTAATTACACCCATTATTGAATTTTAAAAACTGTCATTTCTGTAGGTAAATATTTCAAAACAATGTTTAAAACTCAGATGTTAACAAAAAGAGATATTATGTCGATATCGACATTTTTTTACTGTTTGTCAAGTTTAGTCCTATGTTAAGCTAATATTAAATTGTTAAAGCAAAATAGTCTTAAGCATTTTGTAGATTAGAAATAAAAACTAATATTGATTTTCTACTACTGAATTAAATATGTACCTAAATAATAATAATAACAGTTTATTTTCATATAGGGATATTATTTTGATACTCACATTACTACACTGAGACAACTTGATTTTTGGTTGAAGGCCGAAAGACTTATTATGCAAAGACCTTGCATTATAAAGACCTTTATAATGCAAACTGTTGTATAATTAATTTAAAGTTTTATACGCAGAATTATAAATCAAATAGTGAGTGCTGCTTAGTAAATAATTCAAACGGAAATAAAGAGAATTTATTACAAGCTTTGCCGAAGTTTACTTTACCAGAAATTAAAAGTAATTAAAGAGAATATTGTATATTCAGTTATGATTTCACTTGTTTCTATTTATTTGGATGGGCCTTTTTAATATAGTATATTTAGTTTAAACAAAAAGTATGTTTTATCCCATATCAGTTTCGGTGCTGACAAAATTCCATTTCTGTCTGTATACCTTTTTGTCTGTCCGCACGATATTTCTAAAGTAAACTGAAGAGTAGATTTTAAACTGTAGTTCATTTCTCTATGTTTATCTGAGCGTTAGCGAATATTTTTACATTGGTCTTATGAGTAACAATGGTGGAATCGAGAAAATTCAGAATAAATAAATTTGTAAACACACACACACACAAATATTGTGTGAAAAAGTATTAAATTACAGTGTGTAGACTTTTATTAACATTGTTTATACCAGAATTGTTATGCTCTTCACAGACCACATCAGGTAGTATATGCCCTCAACTGCAAATTCTTCTAAGATTTTCAATATTCCGAAACAAGTATTTAATGTATACTACATATTATAACACAAAAATTAAACATCAACAAAATGCAGTGCAACTCAAACGTTGAGTGTAAACTACTAAATGCACTATGTCCAAATGTTCCTACATGGTTAAATTTTGTATCTCTCCATAACAAAGCAGCTCCATACTACTATAAAATACGCAGGAAAATAAATTACAACTTTATTTTGACAATTCCTCTGCGAGAACTCTTAGTGTATAAAATGACTACAGAGATAGGTATTTGATAAACGTTAATAACTATTACTAGCACAGGCCTGGATAATAAATCAAGAGTGTTCGACAAACAATATATCAAAAGTAACATCACTTAGAAGAAGTAGAAAGATCTCATACAAAGGACTAACTACGAAGGATTATGTCGGTTAAGCGAGAGCTGTACCAAAGCAGCGAGATAATGCTTTTCTCTGATAAGGCCTGTGTCTGTGATAAGGCGAGATAAAGGCCTGTTCTCTGTGACAAGATGTGTGGCCTCTAGTAAACACAGCTACAGATGTAAACCCTACCATTAGTGTGGATAACAACATATCTTCTCAACTTTATACTATTAAAATTAATTTAGCCAAGAATGCATTCTATAAACCAACATTAGTCATACTCCCATAGTCGTATTACACAAACCAATGACCTTGATGTGTTTCAGACAGTAAAGAAGGTTTCTTCAGTGTTTCAGTCATGTACATAACATTTTCCAGGTCAACCACATAATCCTCCTTTGTCGCCATTCGTTCTAACAAAATCGCTCTTAATTTAATTTAGGATATATATTAAATTCAATCATATTTTATGAGATTAAACTATATAAATAATTGCTTTAAACGTTGGATAAGCTGTTTGCTGACAACAGATAAGAGTTTCAGTAATGTTCCTAAAATATATCTGCATTATTATTAAGTTAAAACCAATGCACGCTGAAAACACCATAGAATGAAAGACGCTCTTAAATTATGTAATCAACTGTTCAGTGTAAACATGACAGCAAAACATATGTAATACATAGTAAAAATAAGTAATTTAACCAATATTTCCTGTATGTATAAATTTATTGTTTAGGAGGCTTGATATATAAGCTTAATAGTAACACACTTATTATTTCAATATTTTCTACAACCACTCATAAGCACAGTGTAAAAAAATATCAAAATAAGAAAATTAAATCTTTTTGTAAAAATAAAATTTTGACTGTACATTCAACAGCAGCAAATATATTTGAGCAAATATTGTCTACAGTGCTTGATCTGTATTTTAATGCAGATATAAAAGACAAAGTTACTCTCTAAAATTTACTTTAAATTTTAATTCTGTTATAAGTTCCATCTTAGTTTAGTTTTCTTTTGACAGAAGTAAGCTTCTCAGATATTTGTATACATATACATTTGCTTGATCGGGGAAATAAGGCAAAAATACTAAGAGCGGAATAAAATACATTGGTGATAAATATACACTTTTGACATATTTCCTCGATCCGGGAAATAAGGCAGAATCAACTATGGAAACAAAATACTATATCCGGAATAAATTACAATGCTTATAAATATATAAGCATAAGTTTTATATAAGTTTTAGCATATGCTCTTGATCTTGGCAATAAGACAAACTCAACGTTTGTATCGGAAATATAATTGACTTAAATCAGAAATGCTCATACACGTGCAAAGCCTACGAAATTGCGTTCGCAGCCGCGGGTAACTGCTAGTATATATATATATATATATATATATATATATATATATATATATAATATATATATATATATATATATATATTAGCATATCAATTTTAAATTTCATTTCATAAAGGTTTATTTATCAAAAGTACTCGGCCAGCTGGGATCCTCACTTGCTAGTCAAACGTGACAGAGCTCTCAGTTTTTCACACATGCGTATTGACATAACTGTACTAGCATAACAATCCGAAGGCTAAATACTTATTAAACAACTTGTTTATTCAGTAACTTTGGTTAAAATTCAATATTCTAATTTAATTTAATTACTATATATGAACATATTTACATTAATGTAAATGAGATGAATTTTGCACTTCGTAGCTGTGATCGGAAGGATTGATTCAAAGTCGTTCAGAATGGAAAAATTTAGAAAACTCGGTTGATCCACTGTGCTTTGGGATCGTGTATAAAAGTGGGATCGAAATGCACTCAATTGTGTAACCGATGAGACAACGAGGATACCTATCCATCTAGGCTACACTGTATATCTGCTGGGTAACCAGACTGAACCCCTTCGCATCATACGTATCTCTGATGTCGAAACGATTCAATGAAATTGTTTGGGTCTTTTTTTTCTTTACGAATCGGACAGACGTGGACTATAGATTGCAGAAATCAATCTGTACCAGTATTAGATATCAGACGCTGCACTGAACGAAAGGTGATATCGAGCTTAACTTAATATGCGTAGTGATGTATTATTTTTTGAGGGATAAGTACAAATTATTTCTTCGTTAAAGTTTACTATTGAGGACGAATTTCCTAAAGGATAAAAGTACTTTGGCATTTGACATATTTATGTGCTACATCAATGTAAAATATTTTTCAAGAATTTGAATATAACCTGGGGTCAAGAAATAGAAAACATAAGGTAAGCTTAAAAAATATATAGAAATCAATGTACTGGGATGAACAAGACAAAGTCGAACTTGACAAGAGTCAATCTGTACGTCTCCATTCACTCTCTCTGGTGAGTGTACAATGTGCCTGTATTATTCTGTATGCTTAGAAACACTGTGAACATTCTACAATTTCAAGTTTTTTATGTGCATTGTATTATTTGTGTAGGTTTTAGAAAACAATATTTGTAACTTATTTAATCCTTCATTGTAAAATATTATCGTCCTACAATAAGATATAACAGCGTTTAGTTTTGTATAAAATACTAATAATATACTACTAAAACAAAATACATTACACATAATAATAATGCATTTTCCTAATTTTAGAAATATTTTTCTTGTTAGGTCATGGTTTCTTCCTATTCACTTTTATCGCCTTATTATTAGTAGTACAATTATGTAAGAGCTTAAATATATAAGTGATATGCATACTAATAGTAATACTAATAGCAATATCGCTTTTTATATTTTTCTATATTTTATTGTTTATTTAGAAAAACTATTTTTGTATTTCATTGTTTGAATACTAAAAACTTAAAAACTAAAAGTCTTTCGATGGATATTCATCATATATTTCAAATTAGACATCCCCCATAACGCTGCAATCAAAAATGATGGCATAAAAGTGTGTGAAGTTTAACATTGCTCTAATGAGATAACATTCAAGATAGTCTCACTAAACCTAGTTTTTTATTTATCGTTTTTTTGTTAGTCACAACCTGTCTCCATCAAACAATCCCAAATTATATAATTACTTTACTACTTCAATTGTTATTCATTACTGTTTATATCGATAAATTTAATGCATATCGTGATAGCGTGAGATCTACACAACTTATCGTATAACAAAATTAAATTTAGATCTATAAATTATAATAACAATAGAAAATAGAATAATCTAAAGTTTTAAAATATAAATGAATCAGTCACTTCTCAATAAATGTTAAACCTACCAAGTTTAAGCAGAACACGGTACAAACTTGTGTCGTATGTATGCCCCTAAAATGATATTTAATATCTTTAAGCTATTGTGAACTCCGTTGAACCCCAATAGCGTATCTGGACAATATAAGTTTACGACCTTTGCCTTCTTGTTATTGAAATTGTTATCTAAGTATAATAAAAGGCAATGTTTTGATATTTTTGTTTTTTTGTCTAATGCTTTGTTGCTAGTTAAGCTACTCTATCCGGTCGGCTATATAATTTAATATACGTATTTTCGTAGTTACGTTTAAAATAACACTGAAGATATTACAGCTTTCAGATACAGTGTTTATTTTATTTATGTCAGATTTTTAGCATCTGCTACATAAACAATTGAAAAGTGATTTATTAAATATTTATGGAATATAAATATGTACAGGTTAATTTCTGGTAACTGCAGTATCAAGAGGTTGCTCGATATATTGTAACTTATTTCAAAATCAAATACAAATGTTTTGAAGACAGTTATATATCAAACTTTGTAAAAATGTTGTTAATATCAATAAAATGGTATTAAAGGTGGGTTTCAAAAGAGGAACTGTTACATGCTACTGATAAAAGGAGTTGAAAGTTTATGTGAGAACAAGTGTTGGAATTTATATTAATGCAATTGTGATCGATATGAGGAATGAAATGAAAATGTGATAATGAATTATTATAAACTATTATTAGTTGTTGACTGTTTGTTGTTTATTACTCGATATATTTAGCAGTGTAATACTGCCCATAGATTCCATCCATAGAAATAACTAATCCTCTGACACGAATCCTAGTCTGGTTCATGAACTACTAACCTAGTTTCTGAACCAGTTCAATTAACTAAACTAAATTAATTTTATTATTTGAAAAGAAAAACTATATAGAATCTACTTAACTGGTTTTCTAAAACTAAAAATACTGGTTTTCATGAACAACACGTCCTTAAATTGACAGGCCAAATGCAGAAAAAAACAAATCTATTTGTAGTATCGTACCTCAAAAACGTAGGTGAAGATTTCGATAAAACTGTCTGTCTATACACATTAATATATGGTCTACTGTATTATATTACTTCTCTCAAGTGTTGAATGCCGTTCTAATATCATTCTAAACAAGACAGATGATGTATCGAAGCTTTTGCAATTTTGAATTAGAGAAAATTATAATAAACCAAGTTAAAATAATTTTTATAAACACATTGGTATAAAACTGTTCATATCAAGGAATATTTTTGTAAAATGTTTTTTCAAATTTCGTTATGAAAAACCTTTTGGATGATAGTTTAACATAAACATATACAAGATTAATGTTGTGAAGTGTTTAAAAATCCCGAATGAAATCATTTTAATCAACAAAGTTAAAAACATATGATATATGATGTTTTTGAAATAAATAGAAAATAACATACCAACTTCGGCGTACTCCGGAGCGGATAGAAATGGGTCGATATTGTTGAACCGCTGCACAAGATTTCGTTCCACGACGATATCATGATGGCAGTGGAATTTAATATAATGGAATGTCTACAGTTTATTCGTAGCAAGATGGACAATTACTTTCTCTTTCAGGAAAGATTATTCAGGATGGAATAAAAAATGTTAAATAAAATAAATTGTAAATTAATCCATAAATATCAAGTTTTAAAACCAAGCTCCGAGTATTTGGTATTATTTTGTGTTATTATTACAGTAAAGAATTTGAAATAAATGACATGAGATGTATGTATGTCATGAATAAAGAAGAATATGGAGCTCAGAAAAATATTTTAATATTTGCATAATAATGTAGTGTTCCAATGAGATCAATATTTGTTTAGAAATTAAAACCCTATTGTGTTATAGATTACAGTAAATATTTCTTACATTGTTGGTCATGTGGTGAATGAATACTAATTGAATGCAAGTTATTGTTCATAAATAATATAATGCAATTAAACCGCTGTTTTCCATGTTCCACATATTTATGTTTGTCGAATGAATGTGAATAAAATAAATACCCATGTTGTCATGTTTCATGTAAATAACAAAATAGTTTATAATTTAAATTTAGTAACGATTGAAAACCACGATAAAGTTAAAAAAGTATAATTGTATAAAGTATAATATAAGGTATTTATTTACATTAGCGTGACCATGGAAAATGGACTTTTTTCATGGGTTGGGCATTTATAGCCAAGTATTATTATCACAGGTGCATATGAACTGGGGGGAAAGTATATTATTGTATTATATTGATGCCTTTCGGACATTATTGCGTTAAGGAGCAGGGGCATCACGTGATCTGGGATTCGACTTTTGCAAGCTCGAGTTATTTTATTTTCTAAAAGAGCAAGCAGTGCGCAGCACTGCGCAGCGGACAGGCATCGTTGACAGGATTAACGTATTAGTCAGACTCGTCTTTACGAATTGCTTCCACGTGAGATACCGAACATCCAACACAAAGGTGTGCTATTACCACTACTGAACTAGGAGGTTAAGAATAGACGTGGAGGAACAACGGTAGTTCATAAGTAATATCAAACTGTCAAATATGGATAGTGTTTCCAGAGGTACGAGGTAATGTCTATGTAAATTGAATGGAATCACCTCACGATACTGACATGAATTGAGTGTACTAACTAAGGGCACTGTGGTGATTACCCCTGGTACTACCATATTCACCTCGTAGGGCTGATTACAACATGGAACCAATATACAAGTGACCCCCTCTCTCACACATTTCCTCCTCACCATATGTTATGTCTCACAACTACCATCACGTTTGCATTACTATTATTAAATGCATCATGTTTACCGATTTCAAATCAAATTAAATTTTAATTCTTGTGATATCACCAACGAGAAGTGTCCAAAATCTAGTATAGTCACAGTCCATATTAGGCAGTCCCAGAAGCAGTAATGAGGGGACCTGTGGAATTTGGAGTGGAAGTTCATTTGCCTGGTAACCTCCCACTCATCTCCACCTACTAACCACTCAACAGTTAATTTACCAGTATCTAGAACCAAATCTTACCTCACACTCGTTAACTGTAATTGGACAGTACATTCCAATGTTTTTAACACTTCTTATATAGTACAGTTATTATACGCTGTCAAAAAGTAGTAATCAAAATAATAATGTAATAAATAAACTTTGATCATTTGGTATTTGCCTTTTTATATAAACTCTACACTAGGATTATGATCATACTTCCCGTAAGATGCTTTATAAAAAAATAAACCATTATTTTATATCCCTATTTAAATTCCTCGCTACTTAATAAAAGATTGAATACTGTAATGAAGCTACTTCTCAATCTCTCTGAGGAAATATGAAAATTTCATTAATAGGATGAGGTATTTATAGAAAGTATAGTATTTATAGTTCCTCGTAAAAAATAATGCAATGGAGTTATTCTTCTGTGTTGATTTATATTATAAGTATATTATAAGATTTATATTATATTATGTATAATCATAGCGTTTTCGCAATAAAATAAAACTGTAATATTATTTAGAATTGTTATATTCACATTTATAGAGGTTTACGACTACCAATATTGTGTTTCTTTCAAATCTCTTTATCAGTCCAAACCCTAAGGATACTATCTATACATTTAGTTTTTTTAGGAACCATCTTTTTGTATTGTAATTTTTAAATTCTTTAACTTTAGATAAGTCGTACATTATTAACTTTGAAAATAAATAATTAAATTATATTGCGATATAAAATATAACTAATTTTGTAATCATCGAAACATTTAATTCTCGTGGCTATCCAATACTTACAAATTTCACGCAGAGACATTTTCTTTTCTACGACACGGAATAAATTTGTATCGTTTATATTCACCGCCACGGCTACCAGAAATCATATTCTCCCCCTTATCCTCCACAACACCAACCTATCAAGTACCAGGACAAAATGTGCTACCAATTTGTTCATTTTGTAGGCTGTGTAAACAACAAAATCCATGCGTTGAGTGATTATTTTTCTAGATTGACTAATATTCCGATCTTGTAGCCATTGATCTATTTATTCCATGGAGTGACATGCTTCTCAATAGTAAAAACATTTTATTTCGTTGGCAATAGAAATAGTTTTTTTAAATTTAATATTCTTATGATATATTTAATTTTTTAATGTCTTTAAGTCATAAAAGATTTAAAATATATCTCTCCTTGAAGCTATATGTCATGTGCATGCTGTAAAATTATGAATTTAATTAATTTTTATGTACCTCTCTCCAACACCATATTATTTATTGCTTAATGTTTTTTTACAAAATAACTATTTTACTCAATTTCCAAATTTATTTTCTGAATTAATAGACTAGAATTCAAAAGGGAATGCGTAAATACAATTTTTACTGATTTATTAGCTACGAAACCCAATGATGCGTAGGATTAGGTACATACTAGTTTTGACTTGAATAATAATTTAAGTAAATTTTTAAATTTTATGTTTTATCTCCAATCTAGGAAATTATTATCTTCAACACTCCTTGTGTTTTGTTTATGATACTTTAAATATAAAAATTATATTCTAGCATTTACATAAGTAGTAAACTTTGTCTAAGGTAGGCTCAGGAAGTGTCTTTGATCAAAATTACATCAAGTAAATTTACATACAAGACGTTATTTTTATTTCGTTACAGCAAGCAGGTAAAAGTTGCATTAAAAGCAGCAACATTAGGTAGAGGTGGAGATATTTCTACCTGACCACAAAGGATAGTGTCGGTTTAGCAAGAGCGGTACAAAAGCACAGAGATACTATGTGACAGTAGCGTCTCACACAAGATTACGGCCTCTCGTAAACAGTACAACAGACACTAAACTTCGTCTTTAATGTGCATTCTTACATATTATTTCGCTTGGATTTCTGAAGTAAATACCTTCTTTTAAGACAGACATTTTACCATCTTACTCGGTATATAATACTGGATTTTACTTTTAACATTTAAACACAATTTAATGTCTTAATGTAATACACTATACAAGTTATATTATGTATTTCCAAATTGCCATGCATTATTTATTTTGTTCTTTTAATATGTTACACTTATGTTTATATCAGTATTATTTTGCATGTCTAATGTTATCCAATAGCCTATACTGTTTTCAATGGTAGTGTTTTAGTATTGGTATTTATAGTTATTTTTTAATTATTTTAATTGTTATAGTCATATTATATGCTTATTTTGTATATTTATTTATAGTATATCAATATTTATCCATCTGCTTCACTCTATTAACCCTTTGAGTGCCACTGGCATTTTCCCAAGGAATATGCATAAAGTGCTGGGCTAATTTTTGCATTTTTGTAAGCTTTTGGGGGAAAAGCTGTTGTAAAATAACTATCCAACAGAATTTTAAAATTTTGTTGTTTTTCTTCTCATTAAATGAGTAATACGAGACATATCGTTAGAGTTTACGTAATTTTTCTTTTTTTTAACAAGTAAATTTTGCACCTAATTTGATTGTACATATATTTTTAAGATTGTTTTATTTATACCATTATAAAGGCCATAAAATTATAAATAAAATTCATGTATAATATACGATTCTATAATAAAAACAAACATGGCATTATTTGTATAAACAAAATGCTGCCCGGTACCGACATTATATAAATTGTACTTCATGAGTATAGAAATTACATAGTAATGGTGTAGTTTTCACAATACATGAAATAAAACATTAAGATAACACAAATAAATATAATAAGTAAATGTAGAGACAAATAACTTGCTTACATTTCTTTTGTGTGGGTGTCAGCAAATTTGTAAACACCAATATAACCCAATTATATTTACACTAAAAACTCATGTTTTTCGCTTGGACACAACTCAAATCACTATATTACTTTTATAAAAAAACTGTATAAGTTACTAATTTAGCTTGTATTTACTTAATTCGTTGGTTTTTCGCAAATAAACGACAAGAATAGCCGTTACGAAACACGATACTCGTCCGCTACGCCGTGACGCCGGTACTTCGATATTATCGAAGCCCACTATTTTTGGACGGGTTTTCCTTATCGGGGACCAAAATAAACTTCATTATACGTTCCTAATACTTTCGTCCTTCATAATGAATCCAAAAAATCTGGATGAGTCATACTTCCTATCACCAAATCACCTGCAAATAGGCCTAGACGAGCGACCCTTCAAGTATGCCTATACGCACGAATCATCATTGACTGAGCATCATTGTAGTCTACCATACTAATTTTATTTTCCGTGTGACAGTCTGTCGTGTGTCTGTCTGCAGAACATATTAAACATGAAATAAACCTGAAACGTACTCGTGACGTAGCGTACTCTAACCTTGTAACATTGTAAAGCATTGAGGTTATGTTCACATATTGTTATATCACAAACCAAGGTTTTAATGTTTTCCAGACTGTAAGTAGGTTAGTCCAAAGATTCCAGTCACGTTTTTCTCCAGGTCAGCTACTGCACTCTTATATCTCCGTTGATCCTGATCTAAAGCCATTTTATCTAAAAGAAACTATTTCATTATAAATCTATTTTAAATATGTACATTTGCAAAAATTATTTGAAATTCAAAGTTGTTTCAGTATTTTGCCACAAACTTCACTTAACGTCTGGGTTTTAATTAGAAGCATACACAACCTTCATTGGCTGTTTTTGCTTTTGTTTTTGTTTTTTGCTGGTTTAATTCTTGTAAAGAAATTCTGGGAGCAGTTAAGAACTACTTTTTTCTTTTTGAATATGCTTTGAAATTTAAAAAAATGTAAGCAGGATATAATATTATTTTTTTTATTAAACCCTAGATTATCAGATGTTAACACTTCAACATGTAGAATCCCTAGAATCTACAAAACCCTAAATTATGGAGAAATACAATTTATCCAGAAACTGAAGACGATCTAAGAATGTAAAACATAACGATTTTGGTACAGAAGCCTCAATATTGTTTACATTCTTGTACTGTATTGTATTTTTTACAACATCAATGTAGCCTAATAACTTTACCTGGTATTGATATACAAGGACCAATATATTATATTTCAAATTTCAAAAAGGGTTTTTAAATGACAAAGTCTAAAAGCTCTTAACCAAGTAAATGTATGTAAATTTCTAGAATAGTGTGAAAATATTTCAATAATGTTGAAGAATGTTGTAACCAATTAGCCTTTGATTTGCTCTATTACGTTCATTAGTTCTGTTTATTAGTAAAATATTATTTAAGGAAAAGGTAAAAATAAACGCCTACGTAAGTTGCGTAAACAAGATGTTAAGATTTTAGAATGGAGGAATAGATTATAATTAATAACATATTCGGAAGGAAAAGGTAATACTGGATGAATATATATTTTATACAACTAACGTTATAAAAGAGGAAAATTAAATTATATATGTTTATTGTAAGGGTTCAATTTTATACCCAGTTTTTTTTTCTTAAATGAGAAAACGTTTGTTTTTGACAAGTAGGTGTGTCGATTTATTTTTTTTCGTCGATAGTCGTCGTCGTCATTCCATTAGAAGGAGTCGATTTGAGGTTAGGGAACCTCTCTACTCGGGGCAGTGCAGTTAGCCGGAGCTCCGATGTGACCGCTGCAGCGTCTGGCGACGACTGACGAAAACGCGTCTCTGCGCATGACCGGCTGGCGGCCTACTTATACAGCCGATCCGACAAGGGACAGAGAGTTTTTGCTTGCTAACGTCGTGGAGTGAAGCCAATTCGAGGAGAAGAGTTTTCGCTTGCGGACGTCGGTTTATGAAGTCTGAAGTCGAGTCGAGAATACGAGAGCCCTGTACGAGAGAATACGCAGTCGGCATATATCGTCTTTTTGGTGAGTACCCCGAATTGTAATCATTAAGGGAAATTTAAAAACAGTACGAATATTGAATGTTGAATATAAAAACTAGTGCTGATTCGTTAACCTTGAATTCTACGGAATCATTGAAAAATTAATAATTCGGTGCGTAGTATAGGTTATTTCGTTTAGTGACAGTAGTGTATCTATTAATTATAGATTCCATTACCTTTCACTACCTATCCTAGTTTGCAAACGGGTATTTTTGCATCCTATAAGCCGCGTAGGTTTGTAATCCTATTCCTAAAATTGATAATTCGGTGCGTAGGATAGGTTAAGACCAGCTTATAGGTTATCTCGTTTGGTGACAGTAGAGTAATCTATTAAATATAGGTTCTATTACCTTTCACTACCTTGTCCTAGTTTGCAAACGTGTATTTTGCATCCTATAAGCCGCGTAGGCTTGTTATCCTATTCCTAAAATTAGTAATTCGGTGCGTAGGATAGGTTAACAAGCAGCTTATAGGTTTATCCCGTTTGGTGACAGTAGTGTATCTATCAAATATAGGTTCTATTACCTTTCACTACCTGTCCTAGTTTGCAAACGTGTATTTTGCATCCTATAAGCCGCGTAGGCTTGTTATCCTATTCCTAAAATTAGTAATTCGGTGCGTAGGATAGGTTAACAGCAGCTTATAGGTTATCCCGTTTGGTGACAGTAGTGTATCTATCAAATATAGGTTCTATTACCATTCACTACCTGTCCTAGTTTGCAAACGTGTATTTTGCATCCTATAAGCCGCGTAGGCTTGTTATCCTATTCCTAAAATTAATAATTCGGTGCGTAGGATAGGTTAACAGCAGCTTATAGGTTATCTCGTTTGGTGACAGTAGTGTATCTATCAAATATAGGTTCTATTACGTTTCACTGCCTGTCCTAGTCTGCAAACGTGTATTTTTTGCATCCTATAAGCCGCGTAGGCTTGTTTATCCTATTCCTAAAATTAATAATTCGGTGCGTAGGATAGGTTAACAGCAGCTTATAGGTTATCTCGTTTGGTGACAGTAGTGTATCTATGAAATATAGGTTCTATTACCTTTCACTACCTGTCCTAGTTTTGCAAACGTGTATTTTGCATCCTATAAGCCGCGTAGGCTTGTTATCCTATTCCTAAAATTAATAATTCGGTGCGTAGGATAGTTAACAGCAGCTTATAGGTTATTGCGGTTAGCGCCAGTAGCGTATCTATTCATTATAGGTTACACTACCCTTCACTACCTATCCTAGTTTGCAAACGCGTATTTTGCATCCTATAGAGCCGCGTAAGGTTTGTGATCCTATTCCTAAAATTGTTAATTCGGTGCGTAGGATAGGTTAAGACCAGCTTATAGCCTATCTCGTCCGAGTGACAGTAGAGTATCTATTAAATATAGGTTATTACCTTTCACTACCTGTCCTAGTTTGCAAACGCATATTTTGCATCCTATAAGCTGTATAGGTTTGTTATCCTATTCTTAAAAGTTAATAGTTTGGTGCATAAGATAAGTTAGGTGTATGTACTTGGTCAATCTACTAGATATAGCATATATAAACCTTTCTATAGCTCATGATAATATATTTTGCTTACTTTAAGTTGTGTAGGCCTAATAGCCTAAGCTCAAAGTTATTGATCAACGCCAGGATAGGCTGGTAACTTAATTTAGGCTATCTAGGTAACAGCCTTGTTTTACAGATATATTATTCATTGGCTTAATAAACCTCTGAATTCCTCAGCCCGGTTTCCTAAATCATATTTGTTTGGTGCCCTGTAAATCGCATAAGCTTTACTTCCTACTTCTAAGAGTATGTTTTTCAAAGTGAATGTTTAGGTTGTAGGCTATAACAAACTTTTAATGCTTGTTAATATTAGCATATTTGATACTAAGGGCTTAAAGAGGAAAATAGTACACACGAAATACCTGTATTATTGCTGAACAAGGATACTTGTATTAAATAACCTAAATATATTTGCTTGAAGGGATTTAGCTGCTTCACAGGAGAGAGATATAACACAAGACTTCCCTTAGACATTTTGCTTCCAGCTTAACTTATAAACTTATACGTTAACGTTAGTCTTGTTAAGTATAGAGAAGGAATCTGTTGGTTTAATATATTTAATATTTTATTTTGATACTATAAAGTCAAAACATAACCTCAGCTTAACACAGCACAACAACACACTGAAGGAAGAAGAAACGAGCAGACGATACTGAGACCGGTTTGAGCCAACGGCTGTGGAATAAAGATCTCGCGGACCACCGATATTAAAAATCTGTTTTTCTCACGCACAAATAATTTGTCAAATAGTCGTCGTTACAATAGGATTTATTTCTAAACGTCGCATTCTAGAACGGGGCATTGACAGCTCTAATCAACATTTATCCACGTGAAATCGCGAAACATAGAACAGAAAAACTGTGATGATATCGTTCTATTGAAGAGTGCGAATAACTGGAATTCGCTCTGAACGAGTCTGAGATTTTCTGTTCACTTACGTTTAACCTTGTGTATCATATCGATCTCTACCACGTACGGTGAGGGCGCGGTAAGATAGAAATAGCTATAAGTCGATATCACAACCCTGGAATAGAACCCAGCACGACTGCAACTATCAGGGCAGACGATATAAAAAGCGATTTCACCGAAACACCTCACATAAAATGGCGCCCGAACAGGGACTGAAAAGAATAGAAATCGAAAGACAAAATACTAAGTGATACGACAGAACAACTTAAAATACACAAACTTACTGCGAATAAACTATTGAAAATGGATCTATACATTTTTAAGGTTTCTGAGAACCATTCTAAACCTTCTTGGATGGGAACGTATTTTGGATGTATATTAATGGAGTAGAAAGCGGTACTACAAGCGATACAAAGAAAACAGATTCAAAAACAACGAAGCCTCCGCCTACGACGTCTACTTCTACTGGAGTAATACCAAAGACCGTTCAAACAGGACATCCGATAAATCCTCAGACTTTGGTAACTCCAAGCGCCGGATGACGGCAATATATCAACCGACTTGGATGCAAGGGTTTAGCTGGGTTTATAAAGCTCACCAAACCGCAGCTACAAGCTGAACTTAATAAATATGGAGTACCGAATGACGGAAATAGCCAACAGTGCGAGCAGAATTAGTGCGATTAGCACGAAGTGGGATTGCGAAGAGCCCTTCCCTCGGATTTGCTCCTACGGAATATGGAAGTGTGAGTCGAGCAACGAGCGGCGAAACTCTCCCAAATAACGAAAATGTGCAATCGAAGACAGGAACAGAGATGGAAGTTATTAGAGAGATGCTTGGTCCTCCCGCCTACCCGCTACGTTCGAAGAAGTTAAGCGAATAATGTCAGGAGCTGTAAGACCACAGTCCCAACTCGTAGCGATTAGAGCAACTACTTTCGAACAAACAACCCCGAGAGAGTTGAAGCCAGAATTCAGAGTATGAATTGATGGCATCCCGGAACGTACATCCATCAAAACTCGCTACCACAACAGTATTACGAGTTCACTAATACGCAGTCAGGAAACATGGCGTCTGGTTTCGAGAGTAAACCCACACAGCATTTTCAGACACCGCTACATTGTGCAATATGGTGCGCAAATGGAATCTTCGTTTTTGATGGGCAGGAGAGATACTGACGCCATATCGTTCTTAGAACGACTACACGAATTGATGGATGCTTATGAAGTCCAACAAGATCGAATGCTAAAAGCTCTACCTGAACTGCTAAAAGAGAGTGCACTTTTGTGGTACAGAAATAATCGAGATATTTTGGGCAAACTTTGTAGATTTTCTTCGAGACTTTCAGATACAGTACCTGCCACCGGGTATATCGTTCATCTGGATGATGAAATTCGAAAACGAACCCAAGGCGATGGAGAACTGTTTAAACAATACGTTGTTGCTCTGTCTACTCTCATCAGAAGAAGAGGAGGATTTTCGGAGACTGAGAAGTTAGAGAGAATCTACAATAATACGCACCCGACGTATAAAATGTATGTTCGAAGGAAGAGATTTCGTGAACTTAGCCGACTAATGAAGGTTGCTGATGAGTATGAAACTTGTCTACGAGAAAAAACTTAATTATCGCCCTCCACCGAGTCCTGCTCAAGCGCTAGTTCCGGAAACAGCATTTCAAAGCAAAGGTAATCTCAGCAACTGAAAGAAAGTTTTCAAGCATATGCCGTGTCTAGGACTGCACATCCCAGAACGGAAACTCAGGATAAACTTGAAACTGCGCAAACCAGGCCATCCGACAGCGGGCACCGGAAAGTATCTTTCAATGAACCGTCCACCGATCAGAGAGCCACTACACACATGCAAACTTGTGACGACCAAAATAACCCGTCAAAGCCTAATAGTAATACGAGGGATAGTATGTTGGAATTGCGAAATACCAGGCCATCTCTATAGAAATTGTAGAAAACCAAGGAATTTGAAATGTTTCAACTGTAAGAAGCCAGGTGTTAAAACGACATCATGTGATTGTAGGCAATCGGGAAACGAAGCGAGACTTCGGGAGTTGGGGGGTCACCGGAGTCCAAACCGAAGTCAAAACTGACTACCCCAAAAGAATGGAATGAATGGCTCGACCAAAATTAAAAATTTTTTGTGGCATGAACAATCGAATCGATATTGATGACCCAAGACCGTACACGAACGTGGAGATTTACGGAAGAAACTTCAAAGCGTTGATTGATACCGGTGCAGTGGCGTCACTCATTAATGAAGAGGTAGCCGATTTCCTGGGGAAAGTAGGCGTTCTAACCTGCGAGGAAACAATTCAAAATCTCACTAGCCGACAATATTCAAGTGTCCGTCTCGAGCATATATCGCTTTAAATGCAGAATCACCGATCACGAGCTGGACGTAGCCACTGCGTATTTGCCGTCGCTGACTGCCCCGATCATCCTGGGCATGGACCTGATCCGACCATTAAATTTGGTATCAGTTAACTGCGGCGGAGATCTATATGACAGTCGTTTGACCTGTATGAATAGCGACAGAGTACCAGAGGAGGTTAGTTCACTAGATGACGAAGAGAGACACATATTGAACGAATTTTTTTACAGGAAGAGCTTCCTAAATTTCGAGTCCTGCTCGGGAAAAACAACTTTGGTGGAGCATCGAATCAAACTCAGCAAGAACGAACCGATAAAAACAACGATACTATCCTAGAAATCCGGCGATGCAACAGATCATTAACGAGGAAGTTGATAAGATGTTACAAGATGGAGTTATAGAACCATCGTCGAGCCCGTGGAGTTCTCCGATAGTGCTCGTGAAGAAACCCAGTGGGAAATATCGTTTCTGCATAGATTTTAGAAAATTAAATGGCGTCAGCGAGAAAGACGCGTACCCATTGCCCCAGATAAAGTCGATTTTGGAGAAATTGAGAGAAGCCTCCTTTCATCTCTACCATTGATTTGAAACAAGGATATTGGCAGGTACCCCTTTCGCAAGAAAGCAAACCTCTCACTGCTTTCACCGTACCTGGCAAGGGCCTGTACCATTTTCGGGTAATGCCGTTTGGATTGCAATTCTGCTGGAGCAACGTTCCAACGATTACTAGACCAAATTATAGGTCCCGAGCTAGAGCCAAAAGCATTTGCTTATTTAGATGACCTAATTATTGTCAGTAAGACTTTTGAAGAACACTTAACGCTCCCTCAAGGATGTCTTCAATAGGCTACGAGGCGCTGGTCTGAAACCAAATGCAGAGAAATGTCAATTCTGCAAACGAGAATTAAAATATTTTAGGCCACGTTGTAAATAAAGACGGAATTCGTACAGACCCAGAAAAGGTACGAGCCATCCGAGAGTTCCCCACTCCTACTTCAGTTCGCTCTTTTGAGAAGCTTCCTAGGACTCGCTTCTTGGTGTAGAAGATTTGTGGAGAATTTCGCCAAATCAACTAGACCTCTAACCAAACTTTTAAAGAAAAGTGAAAAGTGGGATTGGACGGACGAACAACAGAGTGCGTTTCTCGAGCTTAAAGATAAGCTTTCCGATACACCAATACTAGCGTGTCCCCGATTTTCAACAAACGTTTTGGCTAGAAGTAGATGCTTCGAATGATGGACTGGGTGCAGCATTGACTCAGAAAATCGATAAGAGAGAACGCGTTATAGCATTTGCTAGCCGATTGTTGACCGACGGTGAGAAAAGGTTCACCGTTACCGAAAAGGAATGTTTGGCGTTAGTATGGGCGGTAAAGAAATTTAGGCCATATCTGGAGGGGTACAAATTTATCGCCGTTACCGATCATCAGGCTCTCAAATGGCTGATGAATATTCAGCAGCCGACGGACGACTAGCTCGGTGGTGCTAGAACTTCAGCTGAACGATTTTGAGATTCATTACCGGAAGGGTACACTAAACAGAATGGCAGATGCTCTGTCTCGCTACCCCGTAGAAAGGTACAAACAGCGCTCAGTTATGCTCTAGCGCAGAAGTTTTGGAAAAGGAATCGGACTTAAAGCGAGATTGGTACCACAAGATGTTTCGCTAGAGTTACCTCCAAGCCCGACACGTGCCGAAATTTAAGGATTGCCGGAGGAAACCTTATGAAGTATAAGCCCCCGAGGAAGGGCGAATAGGTTCGACGACTCTCTAAATTGGAAACTGTGTGTGCCAAAAGACAAGCGAGAAGCTGTGTTTGAATGAAAATCACGATCGCGAAACGGCCGGCCATCTCGGAATAAGAAAAAACGGCAAAGCGAGTCCAAGAGAGGTATTATTGGCCGGGATTGCTCACGGGATGTGAAGAATTATGTTAGAAGATGTCAGTCTTGTCAGGCGCACAAGGTTGAACAACGGAAACCAGCAGGAAAGATGTACTTTCGGAGACCAACTGGTCCATGGTATAAGGTCACAGCCGATATAATAGGACCCTTGCCACGTTCACGAAGAGGTGCGAGGTTTATCCTAGTCCGTACAGGATATCTTCACGAAATGGGTAGAACTGTGTTCGTTAAAAATCAGTGACCGCGACGAATGTGGTGAACGCATTTCAAAAATTTGGTGCTTTTTCGATACGGCGCACCAGAGGTCACCATCACTGATAATGGATCGCAGTTTACGGCCAAGCTATGGCGTAATTTACTGGAGAGTTGGGAATCGAACATCAACTGACAGCACCCTACACGCCTCCAGAGAATCCGGTGGAGCGGGCGAATCGAGTCCTAAAGACGATGATCGCACAGTAACGTCAAAGAAGATCAACGGCTTTGGGACATACACTTGAACGAATTCAGGTACGCCATGAACACCGCCGTACATGATTCTACGGGATTTACTCCAGCTTTATTAAATTTTGGACGGGAATTGCGGTTACCGAATGCAATCCATGGCCCCCTAAAGGTACAGAATGGGCAAAATGACTCCGATCTCATGTGACAGATACGAACCGGAAAAGATTAGAAGCTTTCGCGAAACTGTACAAGCAATGCCATTCGAATTTAGAAAGAGCGAGTCGATCTCAAGCAAAATATTACAACCTAAGGCGGAGAGAGGAAAATTTCCGGGTTTGGGGAGTTGGTGTGGCTGAAACAACACCATCTCTCGTCGGCGATTGACTCTTTCGCCTCGAAGCTAGCGGCAAAATACGACGGGCCTTATAAAATTTGTAGAAAGGTTCGGATCAAACATCTACAAGCCTCTGTGGTCGAAAAAAGAATGTGCTACGAGCTCACGTCAAAGACTTAAAAAAGTATGTCGACTAAGGGAACACGTCCTATCTGGCTGAATAAGCCGGATGTTGCAGCTCCTACTGGTCCTACTGGGTGTCTAGTTTAGTTTTGTGATTCCTGCATGTGTTGAACTCTTGCTTTGGGTTGCAGGTTGCACGCTAACTGCACTATCCCCTGCTATTTGCATTTTGTAGTTTTTGTGTGCTTGAGTGGTTACCTGTGGCTTTGCACGGTAGTCTAGAGCTTGGCTTGTGTGTCTGGGTTTTTTGTTCCACAGTTTGACAGATAAGGGAAGATGGCACGGAGTCGTAAGGAAACAGGTCCGTTTGCTGCCATGCGATTCAGAGCGGCTTTTTCCTGGACAGCTGCTAAACGGCGAGGTAATTTCGGCGTATCTGCGGTTTCTGGAGAGACGGAATGCTATGGATCATAACCTGCCAAATGTCCTCGCACTGGACTCCTACTTCTTCACGGTGCTGAAGAGATCCGGCCACGAGCGAGCGCGGGGTCACCATCGCGACCAGGACTTGTGGGATTATGAGAAAATACTCGTCCCCGTACATGAGGAGTTGGCGGACGTCGGCCACTGGTGGCTTCTCGTAGTAGAGCCACGGAAGGAAACCATCAGCGCATACGACTTCCCTAAAAGGAAGAAACCACAAGCCGGCGATGGATCTTCTGCGCGAATACCTGAAGAAGGAGGAGATGAGGGCCAAGACCGAGGCCCGGAGTTGGTGCCTCTACGGTGAGCGGAGTTGTCCTTCATAGGACAACCTTGTGGACTGCGGGGTTTTTCCTCTGCGCTAATCGCCGGAGCCATCTGCGGGGGACGGGAGGCTAAGGAATTGCGAGTAGATGGCCGAGAGTTCAGGCGGCAGATGGCGAAAGAACTTCGGGAGGATTCGGTGACCGAGAACAAGAGCAGCCAGCCGGAATTGTTTCCGGGGGAGGAACCGGACTGGTCTTTCGAAGATCTGGCCAAAGAGTTTAGACCAGCTAACTGACCCAACGAAGTGGTCACTTATACTTCCGGCCGAGGACGAAACACCAGAAGAGATCGGTGTCCTGCAGGAGGAGGTGGACGCGATAAACCCACCAGAAGGTGCCGCGGGAACGTCCTCGGGACACATGGAGGTTGACAAGTGTATGTCCTCCCAAACCCACACTACTAGAGCTGGCCAGACTGTCACCTATGGACGAGGGTGACGTCCTCTCTTTGTCGCCCGGGTGAGCATGGGCAGCTCGATTGAAGTGATCCCGGACCCCGAGGAAGAGGAATTCCTTCGAGTAGCCCCGTCGGTGAAATCCCAGCCAGAGGAGACAGCAACGCAGGAAAGGATGGGCAACCCTCCAGAGCGTCCTCACGGCACCAAACCAAAGAGGACCCGTGCAAACGCCGTACCATGAAGGTCCAGATACCGGGGGACGAACGAGTTGGAAGAGGATAAATGTCCGGAAATTTGGGCCTTCCAGTCTTCCCAAAGAAAAAATAATTGAAAGAGAGGGCAGTTTAAGAAGAATTTTTATTTTTGTTTTCTCCTACGGGGCGTAGGGGAATTTATTAATTCGAGGACGAAGTGTACACTTTTAGTTTTACCTTATTTCTTTTATGTTGAATTTTTGTGAAAAGTAAGTTTATTTTTGATTTGTTAATCCGACTTCAGAGTCTTTTTTTTAGTTTTTTTTTTATTTTCTCCACGAAGTAAGTGGGGGGTGTAAGGGTTCAATTTTATACCCCGTTTTTTTTTTCTTAAATGAGAAAACGTTTATTTTGACAAGTAGGTGTGTCGATTTATTTTTTTTTTCGTCGATAGTCGTCGTCGTCCATTCCATTAGAAGGAGTCCGATTTGAGGTTAGGGAACCTCTCTACTCGGGGCAGTGCAGTTAGCCGGAGCTCCGATGTGACCGCTGCAGCGTCTGGCGACGACTGACGAAAACGCGTCTCTGCGCATGACCGGCTGGCGGCCTACTTATACAGCCGATCCGACAAGGGACAGAGAGTTTTTTGCTTGCTAACGTCGTGGAGTGAAGCCAATTCGAGAGAAGAGTTTTCGCTTGCGGACGTCGGTTTATGAAGTCTGAAGTCGAGTCGAGGAATAACGAGAGCCCTGTACGAGAGAATACGCAGTCGGCATATATCGTCTTTTGGTGAGTCACCCCGAATTGTAATCATTAAGGGAATTTAAAAACAGTACGAATATTGAATGTTGAATATAAAAACTAGTGCTGATTCGTTAACCTTGAATTCTACGGAATCTTTGAAAAATTAATAATTCGGTGCGTAGTAATAGGTTATTTCGTTTAGTGACAGTAGTGTATCTATTAATTATAGATTTCCATTACCTTTCACCACCTATCCTAGTTTGCAAACGGGTATTTTGCATCCTATAAGCCGCGTAGGTTTGTAATCCTATTCCTAAAATTGATAATTCGGTGCGTAGGATAGGTTAAGACCAGCTTATAGGTTATCTCGTTTAGTGACAGTAGAGTATCTATTAAATATAGGTTCTATTACCTTTCACTACCTGTCCTAGTTTGCAAACGTGTATTTTTGCATCCTATAAGCCGCGTAGGCTTGTTATCCTATTCCTAAAATTAGTAATTCGGTGCGTAGGATAGGTTAACAGCAGCTTATAGGTTATCCCGTTTGGTGACAGTAGTGTATCTATCAAATATAGGTTTCTATTACCTTTCACTACCTGTCCTAGTTTGCAAACGTGTATTTTGCATCCTATAAGCCGCGTAGGCTTGTTATCCTATTCCCTAAAATTAGTAATTCGGTGCGTAGGATAGGTTAACAGCAGCTTATAGGTTATCCCGTTTTGGTGACAGTAGTGTATCTATCAAATATAGGTTCTATTACCTTTCACTACCTGTCCTATTTTTGCAAACGTGTATTTTGCATCCTATAAGCCGCGTAGGCTTGTTATCCTATTCCTAAAATAAATAATTCGGTGCGTAGGATAGGTTAAACAGCAGCTTATAGGTTATCTCGTTTGGTGACAGTAGTGTATCTATCAAATATAGGTTCTATTACGTTTCACTGCCTGTCCTAGTCTGCAAACGTGTATTTTGCATCCTATAAGCCGCGTAGGCTTGTTATCCTATTCCTAAAATTAATAATTCGGTGCGTAGGATAGGTTAACAGCAGCTTAATAGGTTATCTCGTTTGGTGACAGTAGTGTATCTATCAAATATAGTTCTATTACCTTTCACTACCTGTCCTAGTTTGCAAACGTGTATTTTGCATCCTATAAGCCGCGTAGGCTTGTTATCCTATTCCTAAAATTAATAATTCAGTGCGTAGGATAGGTTAACAGCAGCTTATAGGTTATTGCGGTTAGCGCCAGTAGCGTATCTATTCATTATAGGTTACACTACCCTTCACTACCTATCCTAGTCCTGCAAACGTGTATTTTGCATCCTATAAGCCGCGTAGGTTTTGTGATCCTATTCCTAAAATTGTTAATTCGGTGCGTAGGATAGGTTAAAGACCAGCTTATAGGCTATCTCGTCTAGTGACAGTAGAGTATCTATTAAATATAGGTTATATTACCTTTCACTACCTGTCCTAGTTTGCAAACGCATATTTTGCATCCTATAAGCTGTATAGGTTTTGTTATCCTATTCTTAAAAGTTAATAGTTTGGTGCATAAGATAAGTTTAGGTGTATGTACTTGGTCAATCTACTAGATATAGCATATATAAACCTTTCTATAGCTCATGATAATATATTTTGCTTACTTTAAGTTGTGTAGTGCCTAATAGCCTAAGCTCAAAGTTATTGATCAACGCCAGGATAGGCTGGGAACTTAATTTAGGCTATCTAGGTAACAGCCTTGTTTTACAGATATATTATTCATTGGCTTAATAAACCTCTGAATTCTCAGCCCCGGTTTCTAAATCATATTTGTTTGGTGCCCTGTAAATCGCATAAGCTTTACTTCCTACTTCTAAAGAGTATGTTTTTCAAAGTGAATGTTAGGTTGTAGGCTATAACAAACTTTTAATGCTTGTTAATATTAGCATATTTTGATACTAAGGGCTTAAAGAGGAAAATAGTACACACGAAAATACCTGTATTATTGCTGAACAAGGATACTTGTATTAAATAACCTAAATATATTTGCTTGAAGGGATTTAGCTGCTTCACAGGAGAGAGATATAACACAAGACTTCCCTTAGACATTTTGCTTCCAGCTTAACTTATAAACTTATACGTTTAACGTTAGTCTTGTTAGTATAGAGAAGGAATCTGTTGGTTTAATATATTTAATATTTTATTTTGATACTATAAAGTCAAAACATAACCTCAGCTTTAACACAGCACAACAACACACACTGAAGGAAGAAGAAACGAGCAGACGATACTGAGACCGGTTTGAGCCAACGCTGTGGAATAAAGATCTCGCGGACCACCGATATTAAAAATCTGTTTTTCTCTCACGCACAAATAATTGTCAAATAGTCCCGTCGTTACAATAGGATTTATTTCTAAACGTCGCATTCTAGAACGGGGCATTGACAGCTCTAATCAACATTTATCCACGTGAAATCGCGAAACATAGAACAGAAAACTGTGATGATATCGTTCTATTGAAGAGTGCGAATAACTGGATTCGCTCTGAACGACTCTGAGATTTTCTGTTCACTCACGTTTAACCTTGTGTATCATATCGATCTCTACCAGCGTACGGTGAGGGCGCGGGTAAGATAGAAATAGCTATAAGTCGATATCACAACCCTGGAATAGAACCCAGCACGACTGCAACTATCAGGGCAGACGATATAAAAAGCGATTTCACCGAAACACCTCACATTATGTACGTAATGATGTAAATATTTATAGAAACGACATATGAAATGTTTAAAATGTACTTGCATTTATGCATTCATTTAATATCGTTAATTATTATAACTATTTTTATCAAAATTTCCACGAACATTCTTTTTTGCAACCAATTTGATCAAAGGGGGTGGAACCCTAGAGCAAACCAAATTAACCTTCACACTTACAAATGCCTTACCGGTGGATGGATGAAGCAACATTAATATGGATGTTCTCAGTGATAAATATAAACAGAAATGGTGACCAAGCTGTTTAGACGTACAGAGCTCTAGTGTAATAAATGTAAACCACTACTTTATATATAACGTTTTGGATGTTTTTGATCAACATTTTAAAAAAATACTCGTAAGTTAACAAAGGATGGTTTTTAATTTTTAAGTCTAGAGGACGGAGGTCTCTACAGCGGAATATGTTTGCAAACCTAGCCTGTATAAATTTGGTATTCATATGATGGATCCAGACACCATTATTTTATACACTGTTATGTTTAATAGCAAGATATCCTAGATGTCAATACCTACAATATCTCAGAATTGGCAGGTCACAGTTCTAAATTAATTATGAGCAGGAATTTTGTAGATACCAGGGTTAAGGACCATCTGTTAACCCCAGATGTACTACCAAAGGTAGTAAAGTACCAAATTTCAAGTGCCATATAGAGATCAGGAACAGTACAGATTATCTGCTACAGGTCAGAGACTGGGATCTGCAAGAAACCGATAAGATGGTCCCCGATAATTTCCAAAGGTCGGGCACTGCCTAATTTAGCGTAGCTTACTTTGACGGTTATAGTCCTAGAGAATCGTGAACTTTCTGGGGTTACCCTAAACTCCCAGAGGCCGGGTGACCAGGAACTGTCCAGAAGTAAAGAAATGCCAGAGGTTGAAAGCTTCCAAATTTCGCGACTTGCCAAAGCACGTTACATGTACTCGTATGAAGCAGATTTCTGCCATAGGCTGTGAGTTCCCAAATGTCGCAAGCTCCAAATAAAAACTCTATAGAGCTGGGAGCTCACAAGAGCCTGTAATTACTAGTAACCATGAGCCTAAAACCCTTGATAATGACTAACTTCTTTCGTTAATATTATATGCTTTTCAAGTCAAATGTGAAAATATACAATCTGACTATATACATACATAAGAGCATATAATAGATTGTATATATATATAGTCCGATTGTATATTTTGACTATTAATTGTTTTTACATTTGACTTAAAAAGCATATAATATTCAGTAAATTTTGAAGTTTTTTAAGTATTAATGTTATTTTTAGGTTTACCCTATAATTTCACACGATGAAGGTAAACAAATTGAAAGTAGTGATTGTATCAATAACGTATGATGTTGCTGTCAAAAAACAATATCAACAACAGTAGATTACATTTAACAGGATATTTTAATGCATATTCCATAACTTTAGAGACAACTAGGACGTCAGTCCGGAGGGATTTTAGAAATAGAAATAGGTCTATATTCATACCAGGGACCCTTAAAAATATGTCCATGAAAAATTTGCAGAAAAATCGGTTAAATTATTTATGCGTGAAAATGGCACTTTCACATTTATAACATTATTGAGATTCTTATTTCCGCATACTTGCTCCCATTGCATGGAAGGATTTCATTTGTTATAATTATAATTTGGTTACAATTTATATACGTATATCATTTTGCATATGGTTTAGTTCATATAACACTTGTGTTTATAATTCAATTTCAGAATCACGTAATTATTGCACAACAGTAAGAGCACTCTAATTTTACCAGAATACCCACTACCAGATATGTAGCTGTAGTCGGGTGGGAATACTTTTTCATTAATTGCAAATGCTGCATAGATTTATGTTATTAAGCCCGTTAGAGTATTTGGAATAGCGGTAATTTCTGTTGAAAATTAAAAAAATTACGCCCATATAATATTTAAACCGCATATGTCAACCAAAGCAGATATTACTGTTATGTCGATATCAACATCCTTTACCCCACCCCTTCAACACCCATAATTATTGCGTAATTAATGTAAGGTTTTATACACAACATTATAAATCAAATAATGAGTGCTACTTAGTAAATAACTGAAACGGAATTAAAGAGAATTCATTACAAGCTTTGCCGAAGTTTACTTTAACTGAAATAGAAAGTAATTAAAAGGAAAATTAGATATTCTGTTATGATTTAATTTGTGTCTCTTCATTCGGATGGAACTTTTTAATTTATTTTAAAATTATATTTTGTTTTGACGACAGGCTCAGTTTTAATTCATTTGAATAATAATTTAGGAGGGCTTTTTACTGTGTAAAATATAAAACTAACAAACTTGACATTTAGACTAGAATTATTATGCTATTCACGGACAACAGCAGGTGTTTTCTCTCAATGTCTGAAGTAAGAAATTCTAAGTGGGCTATCTAATCTTCGTAATGGGATATTATGGATAATGATTTTACTTGTAGAAATAAATATCTGTGTCTTTTATTTAAATTTGCGAAACAATTACTGTATTTAAAAAAGTTACTCGTCCAACAAAATACCTTATAAACGCAAAGGTATTTTAATTAAGTGTAAATAACTTAATTTATAAACTGCAAATGTTCATACATACCTTAATTTTTATCTATCTATACCAAAGAAGCTCAAAACTGCTAAACTACAGTTTTCAAACGCTATTTGGACATTTCCTCTGCAAGAACAATTATTGTATAACATAAAAACCGAATTACAATTTGACAAACGTTAAGAATTATTCCTAGAACAGGCCTCATAATAAATCAAGAAGATTCGACAAAAATATATAAAAAAACAACATGAGATAGAAATATTTCATACAAAAGATTAACTACAAAGGATAATGTCGGTTTAGCGAGAGCAGTAAAATAAGCACCGAGACACATGAAGCCTGTTCTCTGTGTCAATAACGTCTCATACAAGATGTGTGGCCTCTCGTAAACACTGTAACAGACGTAAACTCCATTATTAGTGTGTATACTGACATAATTTTCTACTGCACACTTTTAAAATTAATTTAATAAAGAATAAATCTGTAAAACAACAGTAGTCTTACTCCCATAGTATTGCACAGTCCAATGTCCTTAATGTGTTTCAGACAGTAAAGAAGGTTTATTCCAGTATTTCAAGCACGTACAGTAAATTCTCCAGGTCAACTAAACAATTCGTCGCTATTCGTTCTGACCAATATTACCCCTTATTTAGAGGGAAATTATATTAATGGAATTCAGTATATTTTATGCTATTAAACGACATCAATAATTATGTAAACGTTAGATGAGTTGTTTGCTGTCGCCACGGGTATAAATCGATAAATATTTCCAACATATCAGAGAAATGTTTCATTAATATTGCTAAAACTAACATCTGCATTTCTGTTTAGTTATAAAACCTTTGGACGCTGAAAACGCCAAGGTAATTGCTTGACAACACAGCTTTTAGATCAGGAGTGCAAATGCGAAAAATTCTACAACACAATATATTTAGATTATAAAATTTAAATTTATAGTTTGTTAAATGAATCACTCATCATGCAAATGTATATTTACTAACCTAATAATTTTCAGATTATATAAAATTCATAATTCATTAATAAATTCATTAGTATTAATAAATGTATATATAAAATATATGCAATTTTGTAGTAATGTGAGTATGTACCTTCAAAAAACTATTATTATTTAGAAAGTATATATTTGTTCAAATATATTAAAATCTTTTACTTCGTTACAATTTAAAAATACATTATTAAGACAATATCATTTGGTAAGTAAATAAACGTTTATACAAAGGCTATATCCAAATACTTTACTAAAAATGGTAAATATTTAAAATAGAATGAAACATGTCAAGGGCAGCGGGAAGAGTGGAGGATATTGATATGGATACGTATATGTACGATATTAAACACTACAGTGGATTTAATTACATAAACTATACTGTAATTGCCCATTATATGAAAAAACCGCCTGGATATCTGATAAACGGCAGCGGAGTAATAGTAGAGTGCTTTAATAAGACTCAATGTTATATGCCTATAAACCAATCGACTAGAAAACCAGTCATATCACGTTGTCACGTTCATTTACAGCAAGATGAGGCTGCAGAGGTCCTCTATCGCAATCCCAGGAGGACTGACTGGTTGGGATATAAGTTCTGACCTTCAGTTCACAGTTGGGATCGGTAGGCGGAAGGGTGCGATGCTTCACAGACATAGATCAGATAGCTTCTTGACCTGCAGAATGCTATAATCAATAGCTTCCCACGACAATTGCCCACTGCGACGGGGGAAGAGTCGAACCAATACTAAAGTGGTGGACTGCGGACCTCGCTCGCAAAAGGGCTAATGTCAGGAAGCTGTACAATCAATGCAAAAGGAGCCGTATCTGGGAGTCCTATCATAGAGCTCTAACAGAATACAGCCTAGCAATTAAAAAAGCAAAACAAAGTTCCTGGAGGCAGTTTACACAGAAGGTAAATGAGTTTAAGCGCGGCAGCCAGACTGCAACGCTTACTAGCCTCAAGTCCAACCGGTCACTTGGGATCTTTAAGGTCCCAGGGAGGTCAACACACTTCCGGGTCTAGTGATAGCCTGAAACTTCTCCTTGAGACTCACTTCCCTGATTGTATCTTTGAGAATGACGACACTGGAACGTCTGGTAACCACGAGGCAGGCTCACGGCCAAGAGCTTGTCGTGGTAGCTGGGGCCATTGCCAGAAAGATTGTCACTCTCTCTAAAGCCAAATGGGCAATTTCTAAATTTGCCCCTTTCAAATCTGCAGGAGGGGATGGAATCTTTCCGGCCCTGCTTCAACAAGGGCCGGAGAATCTCCTTACCCTTCTATGTGAACTATTCAGGGCGAGCCTAGCCTATGGTGTACATACCACAAGTCTGGCGTCTCAACAGGGTGGTCTTCATCCCTAAAAAAGGGAAGCGGACTACTCTGTCCCTAAATCTTTTCGTCCCATCAGTTTTATCTTCGTTTCTACTGAAAACATTAGAAAGACTGGTGGAGAGGCACCTGAGAAAGGGAGTTCTCTCAGACACTCCCCTTCATCGCAACCAACATGCATACCAGCAAGGCAAATCCTGTGAATCAGCACTGCAACCAATTAGTCAGTAGGATTGAGGATAGCCTGGTCCGCCAAGGAATTGGCATTGTGCACCTTCATAGACATTGAAGGAGCTTTTCGACAATGCCAAATTCACTGCAATGAGTAAGTGGAGCACAGCGACGTGGCCTCGAGCCAGCTCTGGTGCCGTGTGGCTTAGGGCCATACTGTGCTCCAGACGGATCAGGGCCGATCTCAATGAAGTATCGCTTGTGATCGCACCCACAAGGGGATGTCCTCAAGGAGGCATCCTGTCACCTCTACTGTGGAATCTAGTAGTAGATGGTCTACTTGAGGACCTTACTAACAACGGAATCTATGTCCAAGGATATGCAGACGACATAGTCCTTATGGTACAGGGGAAAATATACAAATGTTGTTGTTGATATCATGAATACCAACCTTCAACATGTACACAACTGGTGTCAGGGAGAGGGACTGAAAGTAAATCCCTCTAAGACAGTAGCTGTACCATTCACTAGAAAAAAGAACCTAGAGTCTCTTCTAGGCTGAAACTCGCATCCACTCAGCCTGGAGTGGTCAAAGACAGTCAAATATTTAGGACTGACTCTAGACCATAAGCTTACGTGGAATGATCATCTTAATAATATCCTGCACCAAAGCAAAGTGGGCGCTCATGACGTCCAGGAGACTTGCAGGAATCTCATGGGGCGTAAAACCCCATATAGCACTATGGCTTTACAAAGCAGTTGTAAGGCCTCAAATCACTTATGGTTCATTTAGTCTGGTGGACAAAGATGAATCAGGTAACTGCCAAAGCCAAGCTTGAAAGCTTACAAAGGCTTGGCACAATCTTTGTAACCGGAGCATTCAGGAGCAGTCCCTCAGCGACCCTCGAGGTGGCTTTAGGACTTCTACCTCTTGATGTCCATATAAAAGCTGAAGCGCGTAAGTCAGCTTATCGGCTGATGGTTGCTGGCTTTGTGGAGGAATGGCGCGTCTAACGAGAGCCATGGCGACATCACTGAAGCTGTAAACCCAAGCGCTATTCTCGAAATGGTCTCCGACACAATGAGAACGGAGTTCGTATTCAATAAGCCATTCTCTGTTGACTTCTACTCCAGAGATGAGTGGAAATCGCAAATAACATCCCAACAATAAGAAAGAGCTTTGTCTGGTACACGGATGGGCTCGCTTATTAAGGGTAGAACTGGATATGGAGTGTTTATAGTCAATCCCCTAGAACTGCCCTTAAGCGGCAGTTTGGGTCGGAACTGCTCCATATTTCAAGCCGAAATCTATGGTATCCTAGCCTGTGCCAACCTAGGCCTCACCAGAAGGTACCAGGGAATGAACATCTGTATAATGTCAGACAGTCAGGCAGCAGCTCTTAAAGCTCTTGACTCCAACAGCATTTCATCCAGGCTTGTGTGGGAGTGCTTTAAACACTCTCTGCAAGCTTGGATCACGCAACTGTGTGCGTCTTGGTTGGGTACCGGGCCACACAGGCATAGGTGGCAACGAATGCGCCGACAGGCTTGCCAAAAGCGGAGCAAGCATGCCATACACCGGTCCAGAACCGAGTTGTGGTATAAGCAAGTCAGACCGCTTACCAAAGTATAAACAAATGGTCCAGGAAGACACACCGCTTGCGGTGGCAGAGTCACCAAGGACAAGCACTCGGCAAAAGACTGCTAGCCGATTCTAGCTCCGGATTCACCAATGGCTGATGGGGCTGGGCAGGGATCGGGTTAAGCAAGTGATTGCCTTGATCACTGGACACGGCCACTTCAGGAAACACCTAAACACTCTAGGTTACGAAATGAGGACTCGGAGTGTAGACTCTGCAATAAGTCTGGAAGAGACTGGCAAAAACACATAATACTGGACTGTGAGAGACTGGGAGAGCAAGGAGAAGGGCTCTTTTCGGTGATAAACAACCAGGCGAACGAACCAGATGCTAGTATCGGGGAAAAGCTTCTTAGCCTAATTAAGGGCAACGAAGATAGGCTTACCCCTCTAACATCAAAGCAAAGGGGCACACAATAAGCTCAGGTTGACGTGTGAGGATCTATGAAATCCACCCCAATATCCCAAAGGAAAAAAAAAAAAAAAAAACCAATCGACTAGAAAAACCAGTCATATCACGTTGTCACGTTCATTTACAGAAGTGTTAATTTTCTAATTAATGGTATTTAAATCTTTGTTACACAAAATGTTCTACGAATTCTTGTATCATTACAAATCAATAAAGTTAAAACTGTAAATAACACTACGCCCAGATCTAATATATATATCTAAATAACGTAGAATCACCTCACGATATTGACATGAGTTGAGACTACTAGCTGAGGGCACTGTGGTGATTACCCCTGGTACTACCATATTCACCTCATAGAGTTGATTACAACATGGAACCAATATACAAGTCACCTCCTCCCTCTCACCCTTCCTCCAGTCCATATATTATGTCGTACAACCATTATTACCGTTATACCGGTTATACAATTATGTATGTAGTGGAAGCACAGAGTAAATCTGATAGTAAAAACCTCTCCTTTATTTCAACCTTCTCTGCAACCACTATTGAGTACAAAGTAAGAAAATGTCCAGAAAATAAAATTAAAAGTTTTATAAAATATTAGTTATGCAGATAACAATGACAAATGTACTATGTAACAATTACTATAAATGTAAAGCGTATTATAAAATCCATTTAAGTTGTCTTTTAGCAGAAGTTTTAGTTTTCCGATAGTTTTATTGGTTATTTAAAACAACAATATCTAAAAAGAATTCGTTGTTTGATTACTGAAAACTTTACAAGAAAAAGTAAAAGTTTATGGATGCATACTCATCACACATTTATAACTAATTAGTCATCATCAGTGGCCTGTCTTCATCACATTATTCTATATTACTTAATTAGTTTAGTACTTCAAATAATGTTATTCATTTCTATTTATATCGATCTTTAGTCAATGCATATCATAAGATATAGATACCTTATAACAACAACTAATAGTAATACTATAATATACTGTAGAATACAACAAAGCTTTTAAAATATAATTGAACCAGTCACTTTAAATACATATTATGGAATACACACAAAATGCACGCAAAAACATGGAAGAAACATGAACCGTCTATATCCACCGACACGGTTCACCAAAAATGACATTCTTATCTCTTCAAACTATTATGAACTCCATTGGAGCCCGAGGTTGTTACTCCCTGTCTCTTCCACAACACAGACAAATCGCTTATCTGGATAGTAAAATCTTCCTATCTTTGCCTTCATGTTTGGTGCACTTGTTAGCTGTGTGATAGTTAATGTATTGCTCGCTACATGACTAATCTATTCGACTATATTTTAATACTGAAGATATTAAAACCTTTGAATTTCTTTCATTTGTCAGATTGTACAGCAAAGAATCCATACATTCTGATGTACTCAAAGTTTGAGAAAAAAAATCAGACGATTATTGTCAACTCTCATTCAAGGATTTAAATGACTATTTGGCAAATTGTGGCGGATAAAATACAATATATCATGAGAACTTTGCCCTAAGTGATAGGAACTTTACTTATGTGAACTATTGTGATTGGAACTTTGGACGGACGTTTTTGGAATTTATGTCTCATCGATGGCTATGATAGGAATGTTAGCTGTAGTTTTTGTCAGCAATAACTTATCTTATTAGTGTCTAACTTTATAATCAGGTCCCTATCACTGATTTTAATGACAACTTAAAATAAAAATAGTATACTAAATTTTGTACAAGCATTTTGTTTGCAAATTTGTAACACCGAAAGGTGGAAAGTAAACAAACATTGACCACCGAAGTCATATGATTTTTATCAAAAACGGTAATTAATATTTCTAAGAGGTTTTATAAGTTCAAAAAAAGCAAATCGATAAACATTACATCATCAGGTAGGAAGTATTTCCACAAACTATGATATCAGCTTATGAGAATCACATATCATCACCGTGATAAACAGGTCTGCTTACTGTAGCAATAACATCTTAATAATGGCACCTTCTCTCGTTGGAAGGTTTAGATAATCAAATAATTTATGATCAAAATTTAGTCTTATACATTCCATAGTAATAAATTCTTACAACAAAAATACAATATTAAGAGTTGTACTTATTGCCCCGTACTTTTATACTACAAAGCAGTGTTCCAAGTGTTTTCCAGGTAGCTTTCTAACTAAAAGAACTTAGTAACATAAAATTAATTATACATATATGTAACCAAGTCTACAATCATATAAATATAAACTTTTGTAATGAAAATAGTAATATTATGAAGTTATATATTAATTCCAATCTGAATAAATCATTTTCATTTGTGTATGAACTACTTAAAATGGACTAGTTCACATTGGTGGCATAATCAGAGTCAATAAATCGTGTATAATAAATAGGATTCTATTAACTAATTTCTTTACCGAAAACTGAAAATATGTAGAAAGGCGTATTATTTAATAACAACATCATTTGATATGGTACGGCAGTAATATTCTCTTGATGTCAACATTTGCCGAGTAAACACTATTTGAACATGTTAACATTTACTAACCGAAAAGGTCGCCATTTTGCATTCTTAAACACAAAACATTATATGAAGTCATAATTTATTATATTACTATAATTTTGGATGCAAAATTTAAATTTATTCGAAATGTGATGGATAACCTTGCATGAACACGAGTGGAAATTTTATCCATTCGATTTACCAACTGTGCATTTTGTTGTGATAGGAGAACACGGTTTATAAATTTATTAAAATTTCACATAACATCTTTCAAAGTTCATTCCCTTTTAAAAATAAACTAACTACATGTACTAACAGGTAGCGTGAAAAGGTTAAGTAACATTCACAGTGCCACTTTCAGACGCGCACAGCAGACAATGTCTATCGTGACGTCATAATTTAAGCAATATATCAAACCATAGATTATTCCTCAAACAATACGTGACCTCGCCTAAAACAAATTCGCGACGGTATTAGCTATTTAATGAGACAAAAAACTTATCACAACGTGCTCGTCAGAAGGACGACGCCACAACTTGTATCTATTTCAATAAAGCAAATAAAAGATCTTCAAGGGTAATTTACTTTACTATTTACAACTTTACTTTACGTTACATTCATTTTTATATGTTTGGCATCAAAGGGCTAATTTAATAATACGAAAATATAAATTTTACTTACGGACAAGGCGCGCGAGGTCAAATCGGTCATGTAGTTGGGCTGCTACAATGGGTTAGAATAAAATATTCATACGCGTGCCAATTAGGTAGTTACTCCGCCGATAATTTAGTTCCGGAACATTAGATAAAAAAAAATAATATTAAATTGTACTGGCTGACTAGGTTGTGAAATGTTACATTATATAAAATCTAACTAACTAACGGTACGAGACATTGAAGCTGTATTCTAAGAAGGGTTATTTCTAGTCGGTAATTACTAGAAGAGGAGTCCAAGTTATACAAGTGGTAGCCATCTACTCAAACAAAACGTGACCTCGCCTAAAACAAATTCGCGACGGTATTAGCTATTTAATGAGACAAAAAACTTATCACAACGTGCTCGTCAGAAGGACGACGCCACAACTTGTATCTATTTCAATCAAGCAAATAAAAGATCTTCAAGGGTAAGTTACTTTACTATTTACAACTTTACTTTACGTTACATTCATTTTTATATGTTTGGCATCAAAGGGCTAATTTAATAATACGAAAATATAAATTTTACTTACGGACAAGGCGCGCGAGGTCAAATCGGTCACGTAGTTGGGCTGCTACAAAGGGTTAGAATAAAATATTCCTACGCGTGCCAATTAGGTAGTTACTCCGCCGATAATTTAGTTCCGGAACATTGGATAAAAAAATAATATTAAATTGTACTGGCTGACTAGGTTGTGAAATGTTACATTATATAAAATCTAACTAACTAACGGTACAATCATCAGATGAAAAAAATACTTACAGCGATTAGTTTTATTAATTTAAATCTTGATTATGTATCAACGACATAGGTTACACCTTAAAATCGCCATCTGCTCTACTAGTACGGAATTAAATACTCAAAATGGACTACAACACTTAAATTTATCACTTTAATTTGAGAATACATTAAAGTTATTTAATACCAGAAATATTTTGATATAAAAGTTAATAATAACATTTATTATTGATGATGTCTTAAGTTTCGTTTACAAAACAAGTGTTTTTTTGTTTATTTGAATCCTAATGATTCATTATTTCATTTTATTTTACAAAGTATTATTGTACGTTCTTTGAGGAAGAGCCGTAACCGCGGTATAGCCGAAATAAAAACGACTGGTGATGTACCTTGGGGGAGTCTCGTAGTACGGGGTCGTCGAGGTCCTCGGCCAGGGCAGCGGGGAGTCCAGGATCACCAGAAGTCTTGGGTAGGTCTTGTAGATGGAGAGCGGTGGACAACAAGGGGAATGATTCACTCCGAGAGGTAAATAAAGTAACTAATATTGACTTGAAATACATAAAAAACAAAATAGAGCTGTATAAACGTGAAACTGTTCATGTATTGGGGTGGAATGCGGGCAGCAGCGTGTGTCCAGTACGCCGCCTGCGGAGAGAAATAAAGAGCCGCGTCTTCTTATCTTGAAGGGGTTGGAGAAGGGGCTGCGAGTCGGTGACGTCATCTCGGGCCAGTAACAACACCAGCCGTTAACTAAGAAATAAGTACTGAAACATTCCCCCCCCCCCCAAAAAAGGACATTTTTTGACCCAAGTAAAAGAAAAAAAGAAAACGTTATGATTGAAGAAAATTTACCATTCGTCATGAAACATACCTGAGTCAATTTATCATTAATTAAGAGCTAAATATGAATAGAAAATGGAGTTATATGTACACTAAGGAGATTATGACTAAACATTAGGTAAAACAACCAACTTATTTACAGGACGGGTTACAATACCTGACGGGGTTTTCACTTGGACCACACGAACAATGTTGTCAGAGCTAGGTAACACTTTGATAATCCTACCTAGGGGCCAAGTTAGAGGATCACTATTGCTAGAGTACATTAATACTAGGTCATTTTCCTTTACATTTGTAGTTTGTTCAGGTCCATTTTGGGCGTTGGATTTGCGAGTGGAGGTAGTCTTTCTTCCAGCTCTTCCAGAAGTGTTGAGTGGCGCGAGACACTTGTTGCCAACGAGATAGAAGATTGAGTGGCTCGGAAGTGATGTCCTCTTCTGGACGTGACAGCAGAAGATCTCCAGTGAGGAAATGGCCTGGAGTCAAGTAGTTGAAGTCGTCGTCAGGTGATGATGGAAGTGCGCAGAGCGGCCTGGAGTTCAGAACAGCTTCAATGCGGCATAAGAATGTCGAGAATTCTTCTGAAGTGAAGTGGTGGTTTTGTATTATTCTCTTCAGATGATGCTTGGTAGAACTTCACTGCAGCTTCCCAGAGACGCACCAAAGTTCGGAGCACAGGGTGGATTGAAGTTCCAATGGATTTCGTTCTTGGCTAAGTGGTCTGAGATCAGTGGCGTGGAGTTCTTGAGTAGAGAATAAACTTCTTGAAGCTGACGAGCAGCACCAATGAAGTTGCGGCCTTGATCAGAATATATGTTGCGGGCATAAACCTCTTCTAGCAATAAAACGGTCGATTGCGGCTAGACAAGATTCAGTATTGAGAGAGTGGACTAGTTCTAGATGAACAGCCTTGACTGTCATGCATACAAAAAGAGCAATGTAGCATTTAGACAATTTTGCGTTTCTTCTAGTACTTTCTTTAACAAGAAAGGGACCAGCAAAATCCAATCCAATCCAACGTTGGTGAAGCATCGCGTTTGCTTGAAGCGAGAGGGGGGCAAGTCTGCCATTAGGGGTTGTGTGGGTTTTGCTTTCATTCTAAAGCAAGTGAGACATCGAAAAAATGCGTTTTTCGGATGAGATTTTCTCGCACCCGGAATCCAGTAGCGGCGTTGAATAAGAGATTGAACTATTTTGGGACCACCATGAAGAGAGTACAGGTGATAGTGATCACACAATAGAGTTGCGAAGTGACTTTGAGAAGGAATCAAAACAGGGTGCTTCGAAGACTCAGGCAAGGGAGAAAACTTCAGTCTAACCCCCCACCATGAGGGTATCAGATGATAAAAATGGTGTGAGTTTTCTTATCGAAGGAGAGCATGGCTTTCCTTGATTGACTGCTTTTATTTCTGGAGAATAGTGTTGCTTTTGAACGAGTTTTTACACATTGAGCAAAGGGCTTCGGTTCGTTCATTTTACAGATAAAGGACCAAAACGTTTAGCAGACTGTCTGGATCGGATGTTATGAATGAATCTTAGTACATAACTCATTGCATTTTGTAGTTTAGTGAGTGAAGAAAATCGATTTATCCACTGGTACAGATCGTTTGGTGGTATAACGTTTAGTTGTTAGTGTATTGCTAAAATGGTGTTTTCTTGATCTCAATTACTTCAGAGGAGCTTTTTCCAGGTGATACAGGCCAAGAGGAAATTTCATTTAGTAGAAAAGAGGGGCCATGCCACCAAAGCGGTGATCAAGTAAGCCAGAGGGCATCAGACCTCTAGTGCCACAATCTGCGGGATTGTTGTCTCCTGAAATGTGACGCCAAACATCAATAGACGTGTTTTCCGTTACTTTTACAAACTCGGTTTGAGAACGAAAGTTTCTAGAAGGAGCGGAGGTGTTCTTATCCAACCAAGAACATTCATTGAGTCTGTGAATAAAAAGATATCTGATATCTGTAGTTTGGTGATAAGCTTCTGGTTAGCTTTGACCAGTTGGGAGAGGAGCAACGCTGCGCATAATTCCAAGCGGGGTATCGTTAGTGGTTTGAGTGGAGCAACTTTGGTTTTAGAATGCAATAGGCTACATCCGGTAGTTTTGTTTTCACATTCGACTCTTAGATACAATACCGAGCACATGCCTTTCTGAGAAGAGTCTGAAAAACCTATGAGTTGGACGGATATGTACGTACTGAGGATATAGCGAGGGATATTTATTTGTGACATAAGTGGAAGTTCTTTGACAAATTTATCCCAAACAATGTGTAGATGTTTTGGGAGTGGATCGTCCCAGTCTAATTTTTCCAACCCATATTTGCTGAAGCAAGTGTTTTAGTGTGAAGATAATGGACTGATGAAACCGTTGACATCATACACTCGGGCAACTTGAGATAAGACATTTCGTTTTGGTCGGAGTTTTATTTACAGGGGCAATAGCGTAGTGAAAACAATCCGTGGAAGGGTCCCATTCAAGTCCTAGTACTTTTATGGAGTGAATGGATCCAAGGGGATGTGGTCTTTCTCTGTGGTCAGAAGGGATGGTGTTGAGAAACGGAAACACTTGAACTAGCCCATTTGTGAAGTTCGAAACCACCAGATACGCAGAGTTGATTGAGTTCATCAAACAATTGAAGGGCTGCGTATTCCGAAGAGGCACCACAGACGATGTCATCGATGTAGCAGGACGAGTTTAGCACTTCTGCAGCATTGGGGTAGTTAGGACCTTCGTCGAGAACTAGTTGCTTCAAAGTTCGAAGGGCGATGAAAGGGCTTGATGAGAGACCAAAAGTTAATCGTTGAAGTTCCCATTCTTGGACAGGGCCAGAAGGGTCAGAACGCCAAAACAAATGTTGGTATTTGCGGTCAGAAGGAGCAACTTTTATGGCTCGATACATTTGTTTTATATCGCATGTCAGAGCGATGGGGTGCAATCGAAACATAGAGATAACAGTTCCGATGTCGGCTTGGAGCTTGGGTCCCGTCAACAGCAATTTATTAAGAGACTGATTCGTGTCACTTACTTCAGAGGCGTTAAAGACAACTCGGAGAGGTGAAGATGAAGATGATTCTTTTACAACTCCGTGATGTGTGAGGACATATGGAGAGGGCTGAGGGCGAGACACATGTGACCTAGGTCAACATAGTTTTGTAAATTGTCTGAATAATGAGCGAGATTTCCCGGCTTTCTTTCAAGCCGTCTTTCCTGTTGGAGATACTTGCGAAGAGCTATTTCTCGTGTGGAGCCTAGGTCAGAGGGGACGCCATTTTTGAAGGGTAATGAGGCTACATATCGTCCGGTTTCGTCTCTATAGATGGTTGATTGATAATAATCTTCACAGAACTGATCAGCGGGACTGAGGGGTTTTGGAAAATTGATTTCTTCCATTTCCCAGAATTGTTCTAGGAGTCGATCAGTGCTTGGAGACGATGAAACAAAGAAGAGAGTTTTCGTTGGTGAGAAGGTGATTCCATGGGGACATCACCCATGAGAACCCCAACCAAATATTGTGTGCAGCGCGGTAGGCTGCCCTTTGATGATGGAAAGTTCATTGGTAAGCATGTCTGTGAAAGCTTGAGCTCCAAAGAGAATGTCAACTTTAGCAGGATGAATAAATTCAGGGTCTGCTAGATTCAAAGAATTGAATCTCTGCCTTAGAGATTCTGAAAGCGGGGCTGTAGGAAGATTAGATGCTATCTTAGAAATGATAACTGCATCCAACTGTAGTTGGACCGTCGCTGTTGTAGCGAGAGGCTATGTTGCAAGTAACGAGGCCTTTTGTGTTTATGCCACATTGATGACCAATGCCTGAAATGTTAACATTACACCTTTTGATAGGTAGTCGTAAAGTCTGAGCTAATGATTGAGTGACAAAGTTGATTTGACTACCTCCGTCAATGACAGCTCTGCAACGTTTGCCAATGACCTAAATCGTCTTGAATGAGTACTTGAGCGGTGCCTAACAAAGCAACATTTCTTGTGTTAGTTTCGCTGAGACTGACAGGACAGTGTTTGAAACGGGTGCGGTTGTCTGAGGTGTAGGCGCGGCGGCGGAAGCGCCGACTACTGAGGGGGGGTGACGCAGGTGTAGAGATGTGAGAGTGAGGTGCGTCTGCGTGGACGGGCGGCGGAGTGGAGACCCGCTTGTCATGGAGTAGAGAGTGATGTTTCTTACTTTTACAAAATCTACAACTCGCATCTATGAAGTACACGCAGACACATGGTGTGACCCAAGACATGAAAAACATCGTTTAAATGAGCGCACAAGAATTATAACGTTCATGTAAGGGCAAAGCAATAAACTGGTCACAGCGGTAAAGTTGATGGTTATTTTTACACATAGGACACTGAGAGGCAGGGCGACAAGGCGACGAGTTAGTCCTTCTCTGAATGTGAAACACCGTGTTGAGCTGAGAACAACGCCTTGCGGGGAAGGGGTGCGGGTGGTCTTGACGTAACTACACTAGCTTGTGTGTGTTTCTTTGGTGAGTTCATAGACGGTACACTGAGCGCGAAGAAACTCCATAAGGTCTTCCAATATAGGAAACTGTTTGGATTTCACTTCTAGTTCAAACGCTTTTTCTAGTATTATTGTCTAAGAGGCGTAAAGCTAGTTGCAAGAGCATAAAACCAGACAAGTCACTGATATTAAGACTTTTCAATGCTTGAACATTTATGTGAAACACATCTACGATCTGTCTTAGGCTACTTAGACTAGGGGTCTTACAGGTTTGTTGATCAAGTATTTTATTAAGATAAAAACTAGCTAGGAGGCGTGGATTAGTGTAGCGTTCCACTAGAGTGTCATAGGCTAGAGTGTAGTTAGCTGGATCAAAGGGTATGGCTTCAACAATGCCCAGGAGCAGGGCCTTCCAGTAAGCTTTTTAAATAACTAAACTTTTCAATAGGGGCCATGGAGGTATTGTGGATTAAATTATCATACAGAGATCTGAAGGAGTTAAACTGCTCTAAACTGTCCACCAAACTTACTTATATCTATTTGCGGAAGCTTAGGTTTTTACAAGTGAGGTTTGTGAGAGATCTACATCGACAGTTTTTAGTCTTAGTAGCTACAATAACATCATAGGTGGCTTTACATTTATAGTACATGGTATCAAACTGCTTGAAGGCGGAACTAGTATCACAGTGTCCTTGGGGTCATCTAATTCAAGATTAAGATTATCCATCTGTTCTGAAAGGGCTTCAAAGTCTGAGTACAAAGACTTTAAATTTGAATACCTAGCGACAAAATCATTAGTTTTCACCTGGAAGTTCCTTGATTAAATCAAAAACACAGCTGTAACTTTTGAAAATACCTTTCTCTCTTTTTCACACATTGTTCTAGTTTTTTAGTAGCCATATTTTCAAACACTAATTAAATACAAAATGTGAAATACACCCTAACATAAGACAGAATCCTTATTTACTAAATTAACCTGCTTACAAACTAATTTAGTAAACCTTGACAAAAATAAAACAAGTAATCTTCAAACAAAACATTGACACAGAAATAATATTAGATAGTGAGTGATTAAGAAAATAAGAATGATTCCCTCAGTGATAGAAAATTATTAGTTTTAAATAGAAACAGCTGACAGATAAGTTTGCTCAAAATAGATAAGAGCGTCCGGTCGGCGGACAGAAATACTCGATCAGCTGAGCGACAATCACATAGCGGCCGATAAGCAGCGCAATCAATAAACATAACCTGCAGTTCTGTACCTGTCTGTCTGGCTCTATAGTTCAGTTCACGAAACTTTAGCTTAAATGCTAATTTTTATTTTTAATGCTAATCAGGTTTGTTTCATGAGGCGGTTGAGTTTTGATTTGAACTCAAATTAAATGTTAAAACTTAGTGGACTGTTTTTTTGCATGAAACTGAAGCGTTCGTATAGGACCAGCTGATCCGGCCCGGAGGACCAAATGTACGTTCTTTGAGGAAGAGCCGTAACCGCGGTATAGCCGAAATAAAAACGACTGGTGATGTACCTTGGGGGAGTCTCGTAGTACGGGGTCGTCGAGGTCCTCGGCCAGGGCAGCGGGGAGTCCAGGATCACCAGAAGTCTTGGGTAGGTCTTGTAGATGGAGAGCGGTGGACAACAAGGGGAATGATTCACTCCGAGAGGGTAAATAAAGTAACTATATTGACTTGAAATACATAAAAAACAAAATAGAGCTGTATAAACGTGAAACTGTTCATGTATTGGGGTGGAATGCGGGCAGCAGCGTGTGTCCAGTACGCCGCCTGCGGAGAGAATAAAGAGCCGCGTCTTCTTATCTTGAAGGGGTTGGAGAAGGGGCTGCGAGTCGGTGACGTCATCTCGGGCCAGTAACAACACCAGCCGTTAACTAAGAAATAAGTACTGAACAATTATATTCGTTTTTTGGTGAAAAATATGAGTGAGTATAATGTTTCAAAACTTGTACATAATATTATACATAACTTTCTAATTTTAATTATTTTTAGCGCTAAAATAATAAATAGGCCATGTATGGAAAAATTAATATTTATTATAATGTACGAAATAATCTATTTTATTAATAAATATTTAATTATTTCAGGAAAGAAGATTATTTAGAATTCATAGAAATTAAGAAGGTAGATATTATATAGAAGATTTATGTATCAAAAAAGGATTTGAAGAGAGTTGTACAGTTGTTTTTACTTCTAAGGTAATGTTAGTTTGGGAACAGCGGCAACATCATGTGGTACAGGATAAACTATTTCTATTGCATCACAAAGGGTGGTGTCCGTTTACTGAGCATTACAAAAGCATCACCAGTCGTTAGAAGTCTTAAATGTTGTAGAACGAGGTCTTCCTGAAATTGTGGTAATATTCTGGCGAATTCAATTATTTCTTATAGTTTGTGCCCTTATAAATTTAATAAAACAGGTCTCAGAACTGAAAGGTAAATAGGTTTTGAGAATGCAGTGAAAATAATTTTTTCATCGCTGTCCTGGAGCAACAAGACATTTTTCGTTGTAGAATTTGGATTTTCTATTGTTGTTGGTCAAGCAGTTTAAATCCCACAGTACACGTCAGTGTTTAGAATAATATCCTTAAGAAGAGTGCACGGTGCACAAAAGTGGTGTAGCTTTTAGATATGCTACAGTCTGGAGATTATAAATAAAGATTATATATAAAGAAGGGGACACTCGTCTTGCAATTTTTGAGATAATAAATATAGAAATATAAGGTAAGATAATATATAGACAACTTTGATCTCATTAATTTTGGAATTTTTAACATTTTAATTAGGTTATAAAATATATAACTCTTAATACTGTGTTGTTAAAATCGGTTTTAATAGTAGCAAATACTCGTACATAAAACCGATGTCTGGAAACGTGAATAAAAGATTATAATTTTAGTTTAGACTAGTCGTCAGTGATGGAAACACAAAAAGTAAATAAATGTTCTTATTGAACAATTATTTGTTTATTATTTTAAGAATATTTGTTACTCGTTATTTTACCGTTTCAACTAATTGTTTTTAAGACAAGAAGTTTCCAAGAACGTTCAACCAACGACGAATCCTTCGATCTTAGTTAACGAATATGAAGTGAGATTTAGATCAAGATATCATTAATTAAATTTTGAGTGTTAGTTAGAGGCAGGGGTTGAGTGGGACGTTGCCAGGCAAATGAACTTCCCCTCCAAATTCGACCAGTCCTCTCATTACTTCTCCTGAGGCTAGTTAATCTGGAGTGTGTGAGATTTGGACTAAACGATATGGAGGACTCGCCGTTAAATATGATATCGCGAGAATTAATATTCATTTTAATTTCCAATTGAAGCATGCTACAATGCATTGAGAAGTGGTATCAGAGTTGGATATTTGTCATGTATGAGGAAGGGGATGGGTAAACGGGAATGGGTTACAGATATTGGTTCCATGTTGTAATCAACCGTATGAGGTGAATATGGTAGTACCAGGGGTAATCACCACAGTGCCCTTAGCTCATGCCAATACCGTCAGGTTGTTCCACCTTATTAACATAGATATTGGTTCCATGTGATAGGGCTTAGTATTATTAACAGTTACAACTAAGTTTACAATGTAATGATGCGTACATTTTCCATATCAATTTATACTGCAGCAATTAAATCTGTGCAAATCCGAAAAAGCAGGTTTGTTCCTTTGGAATATTTACATTGCTTAGTTAAACAGAAATATTCCAATCTCTTCTACTGTAGCTGTAATAAAAATGGATGTGCAGGATAAGGTTACGAGTCTATGCAAAGAAAAATAATTTTTAACCTGGATTATACGCTTAGTTTTACTTGCAAATAAATTGAATTTTCAAATCTTCGGTGTTTTGATAAGGCCCAGCATTCGATTATCTAAACTTAGTACGTCTCTATAATACATGTAAGTAAATGTGGCGATGGTTATGGATCGAGCATGTTTAAATTTGATGATGGTTTATCGATGAGGGTGTAAAATTAATCCTTTCCGAATATCTGACATAATGGAACGCACCATTAACATTCGGGTAAGACCTACAAACTACACCGATTTTTGGTCTATGCAACAGGAGACAAAGGTTAGTATTTTCGCGTTCGCCCCTTGGAAGCTTTTCTGGAAATGCTCAATATATTGCCATTATTATTTCCAGTAGAATATTATTTCTCATGGTTTATTGGTAGGAAATACGTTGCTAAAAAAGCATTTGTATTCTGTGCCTTTGTTTTGTTAATGTTATTTTTACATGCCTGATTTTAATAAAAATGTATCTATATTGAGCAGTTTATACGTCAAATTAAAATCCAAGTTTATTAGGTAGCGTAAACTTCTTGTGATGTACAGTAGTGTCGTTGAACAGTTCGAATCGGATTGCATCACACTTTTATTATAAACGAATGTCGATTTGTGCCAGTTGGGACCGTTCGATTTCGGTCGGAAAAGTTTATTGATTTGTAAAGTTTTTCCAAAGATAATGGATTCCCATGTGACATATTACTGTGACGTTGGACATGTGAGAGTACGAAGATTGGGCTAGGGCTGGGTAGAGCCTTCTTTATCAGCCCTACCTCATTAAGTATGCCAAATGATGAAGACACCCAAATATTCAGATGTTGCAGATCACGGATATTTCCTCGACGGCGTAATGTCGGGTCGTGGTACCTTGAACTTTTTGAATAGGAGTCTAGGACACTGGATGCACGATAAATAGTTGCTGTTCTGAGATACAATGAAGCTGCCGAAACCCTGGATCCCCTGTTTTATCGAGTCATGTCTTTTACAAGATCCTGGACTGGAGAGCAGCCTCCATTGGGTAGATGTTTACCATTATTAATACCGATGTGAAGTATGTGTAGGTGTCGTCTCAAACCAAATTTCGTTCCTCTATATTCGTACCTGTTGGAAAAATATTTTGTGCCCAAATGGATACATACACAGACAGAAGTCTGATTTCCTCATTAAGTGATGGGGGAGACTGCTAAACGCTATTTAGCTTTTCTTCTAGAGTGCATAAGTTCTGAGTAGTAAAAAAATACAATTCAAAATATATGAGCATTTTTTTAATAACAAACAAAAATGAAAATGTTTTGAATGAGTTTTATTCATAACGTTACAATTTGACGCCTCCCACAATTCTACTGCCAGAAAAAGGGTTAAAAGTATTTGAAGATTAATGTACAGTGTCTTATGTGAAAAACTAATATTGTCGCAAATAACCTCTTCTCCCTTGTCTTTTCCCTTGCTAAATATAACTTTACGACTACTGTACACTTCTGAACAAAAAAAGCACAAATAGGTACTCTAAAAGGATTTTCGATTATTGCTATATGGTATTTATTTGTTTATTATTTCACTTCGGCTGCATTCGAACAATCAAGAGCAAGCGTGTACTACACCTTATAATACAGATTTACTTGACATAGACATACATGAAATATACATGAAAGCATACATGAAGGCTACCGGTCATCTTCAATACAATCTTATTGAATTTCACCTTATAATATATTACATGTACGCGAGACGTAAAGTCATAAAGTGCTATATTTTCGTGTAATTAAATTATATAAGTTAAAATTACAAAAAAGAGAGTATTTTGAGCCGAATTTCCACATCCATATTTGTAACCGAATATTACTAGTCCTCAATTCAAAATTGACAACTTTCTTACTCACCAGTGCTGAAAATGCATTCTTTAATTGCAGGCGCTTCTCGTATCATGCCTTTGGTTCTACAATACTAAACAAACCTGTGTATTTGATAAATAATGAACAAGTGTGCTTCCTTGCCTTCTTTATCAGCCCAATAATTGTGATGACGACAATGGATAATTGTTGTTTATTTACATTAATATTAAATATGAAAGAAATAACTTTTAAATATTTTGTTACTTTTTATATTATATTATGTCATATATATATATATATATATATATATATATATATATATATATATATATATATATATAGCAAACCAAATATTCTAATATTAAGTAAATACATAACGTTTATATTCAGCATCTTTTTGAATGATTCTGATTAAACATACGTTATTATATAATCCGGTCAAATACAAAAAAAATTGAATCGTGAAAAGGACTTTTCGGTGTAGTGGTAACATGCTCGCCCGGCAAGTGAGAGGCCCGGGTTCCAATCACGGTGGAGCAAATACTTTTTGCAATTCAATGATCATTGAAAAATTAAATCGGGTTATTATTACGTATACAAATGTTGTGTGTGTATATATATTGCCACAGAGTTAAATCACATTCATTTCACATTCATTTTTTACACAATTACTAAACATTTCGTAACTAAAAGGTTTTTGTATGCCAAACTGTGTTCGAGACATGAAATCCCATGCGAATAAATCAGTAATATTTCGGTAGTCACAAAATATAACTACTACTTCTCCATGAGCCAGAAAACTCTTTAATTTAATTATTCAACGAGTACTGTATGGTTTTATATAAAAACGTAAAAGTTACTTCCAGGATATGCTTTATTATGAAATCTCAAAAACAAGCAGACACACATTACATCAAAAGCAACATCACCAGGCAGATATGGCAGTATTTTCAGTGCTCCTCAAAGGATAGTGTCTGTTCAGAAGAGCCGTACAAAAGCGGCGAGATACTTAAAGCCTGTTCTCTGTGACAGTAACGTCTCATACAAGATATGTGGCCCTCGTAAACTCCACAACAGACAATAAACTCTGCCATAACTGTAGATACTGACACATTCTCCGACTAGAATTTTTCAAAAATATATACTTTTGAGAACGATGTTTAATCACATATTTTGTATGCTGTTTGACATTTAATTTTAATAAACAATCAAATAAAGCTATACTATGTGTTATTTTCAAATATGGTTACAGTTTAAGCCAATGTCTTAATGTTGCATGTCCAACCAGCCGACCCGTTACTGTCCAGACAGTAAAGAAGGATAGTTCCAGTATTACGGTCACGTTCGCAATTCAGGTCAACTTGTGCGCTCCTATGTCTCCATTGATCCTGATCTTTAGTTATTTTAAACTAAAGAAAATTATTAAGAACTGGTGCAGGGCAAATAATGTCGTTTCTTCGTAAGTCCATTCGCTCATGCGACGATTCTTCAATGAAAGGTCTTAGAGACTTGGAACTTGGCATATGAACTATATTGATTTTGGGGATAAAAGGTCGAAAATTGAGGTAAAATTAAGATTTTACTACTTTTACACTGATCTTATGGGTAACCATGGTCGTAACCATGAAATCGCACTATGAATTAATTTTTAAAGACACTGAATTTCACTATAAATCATTTATTGGCACAATTTTAACAATGCAGTTTTGTGTGCTCATCACAATGCAATGTATCATTTCATATTAAAATTAATTATTATAATATTTTCTAGTCCATCATAAATGATCCTTAACAAATATTTCAAACAACTATGAGGGCAGCCTCTTTATGACTCTAAGTAAGTTCACCCAATAGATGACACCTCTGACTCGCCATGAAAATATTTTATTGTGTGACTTATTAATACAGTATCTTAGGGCATTCGGTTAACATTTTTGGGACCGATATAGTGACTTTTTAAACGACATATTCTGATTTATTTCCGAACTGAACATTTCGGGTAATGTAATTATGTTTTAGTGTAGGAAAACAATTTTGGTGCTGGAAGACAAATTTTGTCAAAATCACATTTAATGTGAGTGTTATGAATAACTAGGGAGGGTAACGATAAGACGCTATCCGATCGGAAACGCTGCAACTATCCCTCCTCTCAGACAACTCTAACAACCTTCTTTGTAGAATAAAGTCTCTATTAAGTCAGGCTGGCAACAAAAACCTCTGAATATTATATCATACACCTCTCTCAATTCAAAAATTCCAAAGTAAGCGGTAAAAATTGCACACCCTTTCAGATTAAAAAGGACAGACATCGCAGAGCAAATATTGTAGATTTCAAGAAGGGAACACTCGTCTTGTAACTTTTGAGATAGTAAATATAGACATATAAGGTAAGATAATATAGGCTCCTTTTATCTCATTATTTTTGAATTTTTAAAATTTAAATGACGTTATGAAGTATATAGCTCTTATTCTTGCGTTGCAAAATCGGTATTGATAGTACCTAATACATAAAATCAATGTATGGAAATGTGTATAAAAGATTATAGTGCTGGTTGAGACTAGTCGTCAATGACGGAATCACATAAAGTTAATAAAGTAAACAAATGTTCTTATAGAACAATAATTATTTGTTTATTATTTTAAGAATATTTATTATTCGCTATTTAATTTTTTCCAAATACATTTTTTTAAGACGAGAAATTTTCAAGAACGTTCAACCAACTATATATCATTAAATAAATTTTGAGTGGTGGTTAGAGGCAAGGGTAGTTGAGAGGGAGGTTACCAGGGAAATGAACGTCCCTTCCAAATTCGACCAGTCCCTTCATTAGTGCTCCTGAGGCTAATTAATCTATAGTGCGTGAGATTTGGACTAAGTTATATGGAGGACTCCATATTCAGAGAATTAATATTCATTTTAATTTACAAATGAAGCATGGTACAACAACGCATTAAGTGGTATCAGAGTTGGATACATGTCAAGTATGAGGAAGGGGATGAATGTACGGGAATGGGTAGCAGATATTGGTCCCATGTTGTAATCAGCCCTATGAGGTGAATATGGTAGTACCAGGGGTAATCACCACAGTGCCCTTAGCTCGTACCAATACCGTCAGGTGATTCCACTTCATTTACATAGATATTGGTTCCATGTGATAGTCTTCGGGCTTCGTATTATTAACAGTTACAATTATGTTTACAATGTAACGATGCGGGCATTTTCTACATAAATTTATACTGCAGCGATTAAATCTGTACAAAAAAAAAAAAAAAAAAAAAAAAAAAAAACATGATGAAATGCAATCTTTTGCCTAATTAAATGATATGATCTTCCCACCCGAAATCCTAATCTATGAGTAGGCCTACACCTAAACATTTTATCGCGTCGGCTTGATTAATTTATAATCCATTTATTTGAGGAAATGGCCATTTTTCATCAAGAATGAAGCTCACTCTGTTTTGGATGATTTGACAAAATTATCTATTTAAAATCATAAGTACAATTTACGTTATATAAAAACGTGGTTTTTTAGAATTGATTGCTTAATTTACGTAGTGGAGTATTATACTAGTATCACCTTCTTGATCCGACAGAGAATATTTTGAGTATAATCAAATGAAATTGTATTATGTTACATATGATAATGAATTTTTGGGAGTTTTTGGTATGATTTTCACTATTTTTTTACGGTTTCTTCGATATTGCGTTGAGTATATTTTTTATATTATGAATCCATATCAATTGTAAAAATTCCTAACAGACTATAATTTCATCTTCTATCTGTTTACCGATACTTTCAAATTTTAAATTTTAAAAAGAGATTATAGGCAATCTACTAATAGAATTTATTGTATCAGGAAACGAAACAGCTAGTTTTTTACATGTATGTAATCTTTTGACTTTCAAAAACTAGAGAAATTACAAAAAATGCTTTAGGAATTACGCAGGAATGTTATGTATAATGAGGCAGAAGGCGCAATGTTTTTCACACTACATTGTTAGCGGCATCGGTGTAGCCTGATATCTCTTTCTGTTCTCAACTACGAGCATAAAGGCGTTCCGTTTCAAATGTCAACACAATGGTGTTGTAAATAACAAAGTGACAGGTCGTCTAATAATAGAACTCCAGCTACTGTGTACTTGGAGAACTTTTTAAACAATATGAAAAAGATCCCGAAAATGTTTCCTTTGAACAAATTAATGCACATATTAGAATAAACTGGCGAAGTCATTTTAAGTTGTATATATTAAGTTTCTTACACCCTCGGAAGGCCGAGAAACATACGTTATTATGTTTTATTGCATTTGAGTTTACCTTCGTTTACTGTCGTAGTGAACATACACAAACTATTTATTTGCACTCGTGAGTATAAATGACTGGTATAGGGCTGATATTTCCAATACATTTTGTATTTGTGGAAATAATGATATAATTTAGTAATAGATTTACTCATCAAGCAACCTTCACTTCTTTGATTTACAATCCAAACGACTTCATCAGCTTACGACTGTTTGTATCAGTTAAGCGATAAAATGTTAATTAGGAAAACGGTAGAATATGCAAGATATATAATCATATTTTCTGAGAATGGAAAATATTCCGAGAAGAATGCACTGTAATTAACAACTCTGTCGGAAGGAAGGCGCTAGAGGCTTGAAATTTCCAAAGTTACTTATATAAACGAGTAAGTAAAGGCTATATTATCGATGTAAGTGGTACAGTAACACACAGTGTATTAAAATATTAAATAATTAATTATATCAGCGATTTGTGCAGTTTTCACTATTTTTGGCTGAGCGTTAACGAAGCCTATCACTTTTAGGGCTTAAAAATTCATATCTGTCTATATGTTTGTCTGTCCGCAAGATATCTCAAAAACAGACTGACCTAAGACTTGAAATTGTGCATAGGCTTCATTTATACATAAGCAACCCCAAGGGCCTCATATTTTTAGGAGCACGTGGATGGCGCCCATGGGGTTACCCTATCTGAGTATATCGTTACTTCAAACTTACTTGTGGCATGCTCCTTCCGTGGGATCTTATATTGTTTCCTTTCCAAACGAGATCTCATACATTTGCACTTCAATGGCTACCCTTGGCTAAACCCTTGCATTTCGATCTCCCTTTAACTCCCTCTGTACCTCTTTTTCACTATTTTCTTCTTCTAAAAGAGGTTGCCTGAAGATTGATCTGCACCATTGAGGATGGCCTTGGGCCCTACGTCCGGGGGAGGGAGATCTCGGACCTGTCCTGGGGGGAGGCTGTGTGAATTCGTTTTGCCTATGGATCGCTTCGGCCGAGGTCAGGAGCCAACCACTTCGGCCCTTGATCAGATAGTATGACATGGGCGCAGAGGTCGGACTCTACGTTACCACGGGTGAGCACGTATTCCAGAACGGGGAAAACGCAGAAAAGGCTTCAGAGAACTGGAGTAGGACATGTTTTACCCCAGAGTATACTTCTTCCTGGTTACTCTGGCCTGCCCTTTGTCGTACGAGGCACTGGTAAAATCTTATAGACATATAGACACTGTAAATAAAAGCTCTAAGGACAAGGTGAATCCCTTCAGAAAGAGCGGCTCCCCTGATGGGAGGACGCCAACTCACTTGGGGTCAAACCAGAAGTACCACGATCTTTTCGTTATGCCACTATTTTTGCGATAAATGAGAAAATTGGTTTCAAGGTAGGTTATTTCCTAAGTTTAAGAACACTGATGGCATTAAAACACTTTTTGGAAGGTGCTTTTTATTACCAGGTACTCGTACTGTAAAGCACTTATATATCAAGAACACAGATTCACATTTCTAGATCAGGGGCGTACCGACGGGAGGGACGAACGTGACCTGCATCCCCCCAAGAGCATTTTATTGCAAAATAATTTATTGCTTAATAGTCTATTTTCGTCTACAACTTATAATTTTTATGTTGGAACTTGAAATAAATCACAATTAGATATATAAGTTCAAACCTTATAACTATTTTATTTACGAAATACTGCAAGTGTAATAATTCAATTTTTTTCTAAACTCTAAATATTTGAATTATACCGTCACGCTGCAACCATGAAAGTTAGGTTAGTTCTTACTATTTCTACTGGCTTCTACCTGTACCCGGTACTTAGTACAAAATGTTCACGTCCTGATTTAGACGTTACATAGTACTCCTAAATTGTTACAAGTACGCGTTCCAGTTACTGCTGCTGCTGCTAAACTAGCCTGGGTACTTTATACCAGGCACAGCGATAACTGAGTACAGTATCAGTCAAACTTGTACTTGTACTATACAGAGAGTAACCGGTACAAAAAGTATCTTTTGCAGTAGTTCCGACGTGATCAGTTGTCACAGTAGTGAGTGAGTTCCGAGCAGGACTGTGTTGGTTTGTTGTCATGCGTTCTCACTACGAGGCAACAGTGCTCTGGGCAATCTGGCGATTGCATTTTTAAACTAACACTTACCGGTTACTGTGAATTAAAAGCAGCTTGCTAAATTTAATCTGTGTTAAAAATTAAAAGTTGTAATAAGTTATTTACAAAATTACACGCCCAAGATAATAACCAATGTCGAATTTTGTGGACCATGCAATCAAGAATAACAGTTAAGATGGTAATTCAATAACCTTTTTCATATTATTCTTAAATTTACCTAGTACAATTAAAATTACAGTACATGTGTATCTATCTTGTATATACATTTGGTCTTGATCAGATCTCAAGTTTCCGAGATATGTATTTTCAAAGTTAAGAGTTTGGTTGAAAATCGCCAAAATCCGGAATTTTTCATTGTTATCGATACAAAACTTGGAAGTTATTGTTAGTAAACAGTTTGATACGTAGAAACTCAGAAATAAACAATTATCCTTGTAAAGCTTCCCCTGGTTATTGGTAGTAGAGAGGTTTTACTGTAATCTTTATACACTCAGACCTGACCTTTGTCCTCTTTATATAACATTTCAAAAATGTTATGTTGTTTTCGGGGTATAACCCCCCCCCCCACCCGCTTGTTGGGAGGTTTTCCATACTCTCCGGTATTTCGGACACCCCCCAGAGAAGATTTCTGGTTGCGCTACTGATCCAGATGCAAGATAATATTAAGTGTCGTTAATTCTGTCATCCAAATCTTGTAGACACTTTGTGAAACTGATATACAAGCAATTAAGTGGCAAATAAAAATGGGTGTTTCTGAATAATTTAAAAAGAAATAAAGAGGAACTCAACAACAAGTTTTATGGAAGTTTACTTCAGGTAAAAGCGGAAGTAATTAGGAGAGAAACGAGTTATTCTGTTATGATTGAATTTGTTTCTATTTATTTATTCTGATGGGAGTTCTTAATTTTCTTCCAAATTAACTAACTTTTGTCTTAGCAGCTACCTCAGTGTTATTGTATTTCTAATTTAAGAGAGTATATTATAATAATAAACGCGAACTAAACGAACCTGTCGTTAAAACAGAATATTACTAATGATTCTCTTCGTAGATCAAACAGCTGTTATTATCTCTCAAAATTGTGATAAATCAGTTAGTTTACTCATCTATGTTTCAATAATGTTCTCCCGAAGATTGTTTATTTATCGAAATAGCAACATTTTTCGAAAATCATACGAAGCAATGGACTAAATATAAATAAATAAAATAAGGACTTTATTTTTTATTTTTTTATTTTGGAGCGGTTTTCAACAATAATTGCTGGTTTACAAAACGACTCATGTCTTATTATAGTTCTTAAAAAAATAAAAGCTTATTTTATAGTTAGTTATTAATAAATAAAACATAATATTAGACATACAGTTATATATGGCTATATCACCTTGTATTGTACATTAAATACTTGTATATATTTTCTTTGTATGTCGTTTCAGATACACCCTGGCCTGTTACGCTGGAGGACAGTTCATTATATAATTTGGGAGCAAAGTACGCAAATCGTTTTCTTTCAAATTCACGGCGAACGCGAGGCATCACCAACACTTGATCCTGTCTAGTACTGCGAGATCGGACTTGAGACCTGCTTTTTAGTTTTTCTCTCAGATATCCCGGCCTGCCAGTGGTCAGGATTCTGTAAACCAGGCATGAGGAGCGCAGAGTACAAGTATCAGCTACAGTCAACAAACCCAGCGATCGTCGAGCCTCCGAAACATGGTCAAACCTTCTTAAACCACATACATACCTTACACACATATTTTGGACCCTCTGTAATTTTTCTAAATCTCCTTTAGACACAATGTTGCCATAGACAGGGAGGCAATAATCGATCACAGAGAGCACAAGAGCCCGGACAAGGCGAAGCCTGGTCTCTCTAGGAAACATGTGCCTATGCTTGTATAGCATTCTCAGTCGACCAAGTGTTCGCCGACAAACGGCACTTACATGACCAGATAGTGAGAGGCCACTATCAAGCATGAGGCCCAAGAGCTTTGAGGATTCACACTCCTTCACTCTTGGAGGATTCACTCCAGTCTGACACTGCCAAGCAACACCTCACCCACTGTCTCCGAACCCACATTGGAAGGAATCGACAACACACTACACTTTTCCTTGTTCAGTTTAATCCCATGCCTCTCAGACCAATCATGGACAATGCTTAAGTCAGCATTCAAAATGGAAACTGCTGAGTCAGCTCTTCCGGCTTCATATGAAACACACAGTTGAGCATCATCGGCGTATGAATACAAGCGACTATGTTGCAAGTCTGAACCCATAGTGGCGGAAAACAGGGTGAATAGAATGGGCCCAAGGCAACTTCCCTGTGGAACACCAGCAACTCTACTTAAAGATGAGGAGAAATCCATCCCAATTTTAACCTTTTGTCTCCTATTCACCAAATAGGAATCAAACCAAGAAACCACCTCTGGTCGGAAACCATAAAAATGCATGACAGCCAACAACATCCTGTGGTCTATTTAGTCGAATGCATGTGAAAAGTCCAGCATTGCAAGAAGAGATGCTTTCTTATCCGCCCTTGCGTGAAGCAACTCGTCACAAACTAGCAAAAGCGCAGTTGCAGTACTATGGTCCTTCCTGAACCCAGACTGTAAGGCTGGAAGGATATTCTCAGACTCCAGAAATTGTACCATTTGTGAAACAACCAGCTTCTCCATTATCTTCGACAGGGCAGGCAATACCGAAATTGGACTCAGCTCGGACACAGATGAAGGTGCTTTGACTTTGGGAAGAGGCAGTACAATTGCCTCCTTCCATGCAATTGGGAAATATACGGTACATACGATATAATCCAGCCAACATACAAAATGAATCAGCCAACGCTTTGGAACTAAAGGCGAAATTAGGGGCCTATATCCTTCTAATTGTCATGTTGTGGTTATTTATTTTTCATGAAACTGATTAAATATAATATTGTATTTCTCGAATGGCAACGACTGGTTCATACTCTAAGCTTTTAAAACTCATCAACTAATGTGATCAATAGCACAAGGGTACACAACATTGATGTTTTTTGTATTATTAAAACAATTAGTAAATTGAAATATGATTTAAGGAAGATGTTTGTTGTGCTATATTATGTTATTAAATTTTTATATGAGTTATGTATTTGTAAACAGTGATAGTCATTCATGGAGTCCAACATAAAGTATTTGGATTGTTTTAAAATTAGGAAGCAGGTGTCGTTATTCACGCACGGATTCTCAGACCGTATCAAGCCATGCATGCCCGGTTAATGAAAGAATGTTTTTTTTTTTATTGAAGTAAAACTTAATATTATTTTAGTTTAGTTTTATTTTAATTAAGAATTTATTTTATCAATAAATTAAGATCATTTATTGGGTTGCGAATCACTTTAATACGTGTTACGCCATCTTATGGCTAATCATCGTTTATTGTAGTTTTGTGAAAAAACTCTAATACCATCTTGCATGGACTTGTTTACCAAGTATCGTATAAATCGTAAAGACAACTAAGATAAAATTGTTTTAATACAAAAATTGCGTATAGCTGCTAAACAAAGTGGAAATTGGGAAGAAATTAATCTTCATTTTTACCTTAGAATCACACATAGAATCTGAAAATTCATAGCCACCCAAACTTTTCGTTACACCCTGTTTTATTTTAACAATTAAATTAAGTTCAAACGATAGTGTTAGGTATATTTTGTACGAATATAATAAATAACCAAAACTAAATTAAATTTGATTTTTCAGGATATGGCTCAATACCAATATTTAAATTATTATATTTCATCAAAGCGGTGGCCATTCCATACTGTTAATGTACATTTTTACAAAAGTCCTGGTCGTATTTATTTTGCTGAGGAAGGCTCCGCCGATCGCGTGTTCACTTAGTTGCATTTTGATAGTGTAAAATGAGACATTGAATGTTCAAGATTCACCGTAAACTATTCATTCCCCACATATGCTTTTGCCATGTCAAGTATGTGAAGATGTTCATGGAGGTTTGATGCTCATTCACAAAAACAAGTTTGGCAGGAGCATTGCTTAAATGTAACAATAATACATAAACATATTTTTCTTTCGACATATGTCACATACAGAAAATTATTCTAAAAACTTGTACTGTAAATATGGTCAAAATTGTTGATATATTGGTAATGTCACAGAACTTTGTTTTGCAGGAACAAATAGCAGCTGTAGTAAATAGCAGAATTAGCTGTGACTGTTTCCGAGAGATTATTCCAGAAACGGAAAACCCAAGTGGTTCGCCAGATAGTAGTGTGCTGCAAATAGCAATGACAGTATCATTATCAAACTTTTACTATCGATGTTGTTACGGATGGACTCATACCACTCAGTTTATTCTGAATACTATATTTATACAGGGTGTAACAAAAAGGTTGGGCTGGCTATGTATTTTCAAATTCTCAGCTAAAAATAAAGAATTGTTTTTTTCCAATTTCCATTTCATTTAGCCGCTAGCCGCCATTTTGTATTTATTTATTGACAAATGATTACCTCTAAATATAGTCAAACTAAAAATACCAAATCTTGCACGTAGGTTTGAGTAGGTAAGAGGAAATAAAAAATAAATGTGTTATTTTCTTTAATATTAACAAAATGGCGTTTGTTGAAAATGTATAAAGTCAAATAAGAAAAAGACCATAATAGTTATAAAAATTTATTAGACACCAACTATTTGAAGAAATTTATTTCAAGTCCAACGGTACTAGTTTCAACGAAATTCTTCAAGGTATAACGGAGCACAACCACTTTAAAGGTACGCTTGCACAAGCCAGAAGCAGCAATGGCATAGCCAGCCCAGCCTTTTTTTATTACACCCTGTATATAGTTATAAAATTCAGACTAATAAACAAATTGTATATGGGTGCACATAAGGTACTCGGAATTATCTGCCTTTGACTCAATTTTAAGACATCATATTTACAGTAACTGGAGGAATAAAAACGGAAGGACTGGACACTAACATGACTCAACGAACTATTCGCTCGGTGACTACAATTTGAGGAAACAAGCGAGCGTAGCGAGTCCGTGACCATTGCAAATGGAGTCACAAAGAAATGCACCAGACGTCAAAAAAGTAGGTGCAATGTGTAACTGCCGAGAACAGTGTCGAGGGCAGCGGGTCGATGTTACACTAATGATGAGGGACACGATTCTGATAAGGTACATCAAAGTTTAAATCATTCTTAGACTGAACTAAGGTGATAGAATATATCCTTTCAGCGAACAGAGATTGAAAACACTGTACCGGCATCAGATTAACAGACATTAATACGACGCAATAACGGAAACTGAGGGTACAAACAAAGGCACCGAGCCGAGAAGCCCATGATGAAGGCACTTTTAGGGATTTAAACTAATCGTAAACGTTACATATGTGGTAGACTGACAGTTGTGCCTCTGTCATGCAATAGTTATGTACATTTACCTGTTTTACTTAAAAAAAAACTTTTTCAAAATGGCTCATTCATATCACGTCATAAGTATTTTAATTAAGAGAGCTAACAGACTCCAAATTTAGAGTTCTTAAAGTGAAAAAGATAGTTCAAGTGTTACTAATATGTTGCAGCTATTTAATGAGATATCATGGAATGTTGCAGATAATTTCAAGTTATTTAATATGTAATAGACTGAAAGTTGTATCTCTGTTGTGCAATAGCTATGTACGATTACCTGTTTTACTTTCAAAAAAGACTTTTTCATATGTATGGCTCCATCATATCGTCATATGTTTTGTAACTAAGAGGGCTAACAGACTCTTAATTTAGAGTTTTTAAAAGTGGCTTTAAATAGTTAAAGTGTCACTTAAATTGTTTCAGCTATTTAATTAGATATCATGGAATGTTGCAGATCAATTCAAGTTACTTCATTAGTGCTTGTAAAACTACATTTCCTCTCCAAATTCAGGGCCTCCCAAACACTGCTTAAAAAAAAACTGAAATTTAAATTATTCTAAAATACATTAAGGTATAGTAATATGTTTCAGTGATCGTTCGTTACTTGTTTTAGGAGTGTTTTGCAATTCCATTTAGAAAGGATACGCTTATTAAGTTCCTATTATTCAGATATAAATTCCAAGCGATGCAGCCGATAACTGCTAGTATTAGATTAAATATTTTACTATTATAAAATACTTTTTTCCATTGGAGTTTTCATGGTAGCAATAACAGATTACAAACATATTTGTGTGTATAATTTTGGTTGTGATATAAATACATTCTCTTTAAAGGGAAAACGTATGTAATTCTACATTCTCGTTTATACTAATGCAATATAGCTGGCTACCAATTTATTGAACTGTAACGCTAAAAACAATGTTATTGCTGTGCACTCAGTTATGTATTGGAACTCCGTTGCATGAATACTTAAAACCCCAAGATAGATTGCCGCATGATAACATACATACAAAATTCCATTAACAGCATTGTTTTGTTTTTACCATAACATTTATATTCATTAAACTCTATACCTTGCAAATAAATTGTGAGTAATTCATTTTGTTTTTACAATCGATAAATGTTTATCATTATGCTCATACTAACTTTAAGTGAAATATACATTGTACATAATTGTAAAACATAACTCCTTAATAACGAAAGAGATTTTATACCAATTTACCAAACTAATATAAGGAAAACCTATTTTAAATAGCCAATCACCATCGTTACATCCTTTGAGGACAACGCAAAATATGAGACTATAGTAGCTAAAATGTGTGTGTAAATGTTTTAGAGTTAATAAATTTGCCTAGAAACTTTATTCAGTGGTGGGAGTTCATACTTTATCGGTAGTACTTATTTATAAGTTAACGTTTATGTTTTTCAAGCCTACTCAAATACTTGAGTACTATTTTTATAAAAAAAGTGCTGATGATACTTCAGTTGGTTCACGCAGGCATTGTTTTGTTGATTTCTGACGCACAATGTATTCTCAGTGCCCAAACTTCAAATGTTAGGTTTGGTTTCAGTGCATTTAAATAACAATCCGTTTCGGTACGTGAACTTGAAAGTATGACTGTTTTAAAGTTATAATGAAATACAAAATACATCAAACGTATAGTTTTAATTTTGATTTCCGTATGATAAAAACGTTGTTCACTACACGGAACTAATAAGCTTACAGGTATTTTTAACCTCGGGTTCGCTTTGCTCATAAGACACGATCGCGCACAGAAAACAACAAATTTTTCTCCTGATAACGAGAATTACTATATATAGATTATTCATTGCTAGAATCGTCTCTTTAGTATTACTTTTCGTCAGTAAAACATCGTGTATTGACGATTTGTGAAACACTTCAGCTGCTAAGTCAAATGGTAAATAATTAATATCAATGCAAACAAATAAATCCGATCCGTCAAACATTAATTAACATCCACTTTAGTTCTAAATAGCTGGTAGTTTTGCAATGATGGTTGTAGTTTGCATTTTTTCATTAATGGATTTTGCTAAACCGGGATATTAATACAACGTGAGTTATTTTTACATTTCTCTCCTCTTGGACTGTTTTCTTAAGATGCAAAATTTTTTATTATACGAAACGGGAGTGCTAACCGTTTATTACATTACTTTTTGTAAGGTACAAATAACTATTCACTGGTCGGCAAAAATGTTGTGTTAAAACCGGAATTCGAATCCGGCTTCCCTGGGGTAAGACACAAATCATGCATCCATAGGGTAAAACGCAAACCCTGCTTCCTAGGGTAAGACGCAAACCCTGCTTCCTAGGTTAAGACGCAAACCCTGCTTCCTAGGTTAAGACGCAAACCCTGCTTCCTAGGTTAAGACGCAACCCCGGTATTCCTGGTTTAGACGAAAACCGCCACCCGGGACGGCAAGTCTGTGTATACTCTGTGTTTACACAAGAGCCTTATTATGGCAGATGTTATAAAGCATAATACACTGATATATTACATTGTTTATTGAAACTATTTGTCGAGCAAATAGCCAGACATTATTACTTTTGGTTCTTCAGTATTAACTTTAATACGAATTTTAAGTCTAGCTCCGTTTCACCTTCTGCTTAGTACAGCGTCTGAAATCTGAAACTGTCACAGACGTCAGCCTGGAATCTGGAGTCCACGCCTGGAGAGATACAAAACAAAGTCGATATCGAAGAAATTCAAAACGAACTCTGCATTGTTTTGACATCGGAGACACCTAGACCACAAAAGAGGTATTTCTGGTTGCTCAGCAGCCATCCAGTGTAATCTGAAGAAGAATATGAATGATGGATAGGATCCTCTTTGGCCCAACAGGTGCACAAATGAGTAAGCTGCAGTGTATTATAAACGGTCCCTAATCACCGTGGAGCAACCGAGTTTTTACACTTGACTCCACATTCATATTCAATCAGCACTTCCCACCAGAGCATTGTTATCTGTAGTAGCTTCACTTACCCTCGTTCAATTAGTTGTAAGTATTTAATCCAATAGTATAATTACGTTTCTAAATTGAATATACATTTCTCGAGTTTACGAATTCCATCTGATTCTAGTCATCAATTATTTAATAGCTAATATTCAATATTTTTGTATTAAAGATTATTAAATGATATCACCCCAAATTTTGGTATTTTATAAGATTTATATATGATCTAGAGCTGTAGATCAAGAAAACACTTTTTCTCGAGTTTTATTCATATTTTTTCGTTGCAAAACTATGATCAGTATTTTTGTAAAGCTCTATTGGTTCATTTATTCTAATACAAAAATTATCGAGTTTTATAGTTCTTTAATCGACCGTTAAATAATACATTTTTTGAAACCATGTACGAGTATTAGATCCTTTAAATTGCGTTATAAAGTATAATCTCATTTCTTTCAATTTCAGATTATCGAAATTAATTAGTGAGGAGGTATTATGATTTCTTCATGGTATGTATTTTCAACATGGAACTAAAAGAAATATTTTGAGGAGGTATTGTCTAAAACTTTCATAGTTATAAACTTACTGCAATTTTGGAAATTTTTAATTTGAAAAGTTTTATTGTAATTTAACCTTGTTGAGATAACGTAAATTTTGGAACACTTCACCCTCTGTCGTATCGTAGTTGAGATGCAAGGTTTGAGCGACCAGCGCTTTGAGACTTCAAGATATTGCTGACTTCAAGTATACAATTATAATTGATATTTTTGGGAGAACCCAAAAAGAAAGATTCTAGATAACAACTTTTTAGAAACATTCGTGACATTGGAGGTTACAAGCGAGGTAATATTGTTCAGATTTAACTTTTTGGCTCATATATATTCATATAATATAAGAGTTAAGCTAACTTACAAACAAATCAAAGACACATAAACTGATATAACGTATGGTTTAGTTTCATCTACTTAAAATTAAATATAACGTGGTTTTATATAAGATTAAAAAGGTTAGGTTTAATGGTTACTCTGAAGTGTAGACAGATAACCTGTTTTACACAATGCCAAGGCCAACGTCTCGAGCCAACGGAGTGCTTCCTGATTACTTAAATTTAGTTATGTCACTCCTTCACAAAAAGATCGCTGGAACTCTCACTTATGATCTAACTCGACGTTTGACTGAGATTAAAATCGCATGGTTGATCTGCGGTGGCCTTTATCAATTATATCCAATTATTGCATAAACCGACACCAATACAGTTAGCTATTCCACGCAATCAAAGACCATTCCTTTACAAGTAGGCTAGTTCTTAGATACACATATGACCAGCGTAGGGAAACTATGCTATGTGTTTCACAAATCAGCAGTAAAACATTTTAAATAAGAGAAGTAAGTATAAAACCTTGAGAGAGGCCATAATGGTGCTGTCTATTAAACTTATATCTCGGATAGACCCTGATTAAACTAAAGTTCTTTCAGCAAGAAATTCTAAATGAGCGTATACTTCTTAAAATGAGAGGGCAAGGAATTAAATTATAAAGTTACTTCAAGGTCTTTATCACCAAAATTAATATATGATAATGATAAATACAACTTAAACTTGATTCTTTTCGTAATCGGTCTCAGTGATAGCTGTTGTATTTCAGGCAATTTGTCAATATACTTTACAAATGCCTAATGAAAGATCGATTTTTTTCCGGGCTTCAAAAGCCTATGGAAACAATCTATCCTATGCTTTCCAATAACCATTTTCGTTGCGGCGTTTTCATTTCCCTCCTTCTTTGGATGTAATAAAGTATTTTAAACAAAAAATAATTATACGTACATCTGATTCTCTGATTCAACTGCTTACTCAGAATGATCGAGGAAGGCTTTAATTAATAAACATTGTATGTGTTTTCAGTTTTTTAACTCAAACATAAATAAATATGGATACTAAAAATGTATAATAGTTATTGATTCCACATAATCTCGAGGGCGGGAAACTCCCTGATACACTAGCAGCGGTCGAAATAGGTACGACACGGCAGACTGACCGTGGAAATTCTCCAAACCCCGTGGGTCATGTTGTTTTTATCAGAGTAGCCCTTGTTGTTATAAACACGGTTGTTACCATATTATAATAACGTATGGAAATTAATTAAGACTGAGGATGTGTTATTTACCATGTGAATCAATTTTGACCATTAGTTATATTAGGTTTGATCTAGAACTGGTTCAGATTTCCTTTTTGTTAAATGTATTGTTAGTGCTTATCCGTTTAGGAATTTTTATTAGGAACCAGATTTGAAGGTTGAATAGGACAATCTAACCTACAATTTTATCTGAAATTTAAGAAAAGTAAAAATGGTATTTATCTGCCATTACTGCTACGTGGTAGATAGGGACGAGCGTAAACTAAACGAAATGGGACTTGGTACAACTTTAAGTTGAGTTTGCGTTAGTATCGCAAACTTTGACCGCTAGATCGCATGAGCAGCATCGTTTCCTGTTTATATCTTTTCTGCGAGTCCCGTTGGCCTATTTCCCTCTACTCCAAGTACCAGGTATTAGTTATCTGTGCTACCTGCACATCTATCTCTTTCTCAATCCTCCTCAACCCTTATCCCTTGATCTGGCAGTTACTAAAATAGTAGAGTACTATTTCAGGTTCTGCATGCGTTCTTTTAGAAATTCATAACAAATACTTTTATACTCAGTAAAATAAGTAATTGGTATTTATGTAAGTTTATGTTTGTACCAATAAATATACACTTGTCTAGTTCCGTATTAATTTTATGAGGTTGAACGTACAAATCTAATATTTGTAAATACAAACTTCATATTTTCAAAACAATGTGTGATAGTAAAAAGTTGCTAAAATTTGGTTTTAGAACTTAAAGCATAAAACACGAATAAAAACTTAAATATATTATATATATATATATATTTATATATATATATATATATATATAAATTCTTTTCCCAAATTGTGGAGCAATATGGTAATCACAAGATACCATCATATTTGAGGTTTCAGATTTGTTTCCGTCTGCACTGAACAAACTGTTATAAAAAATCTGAAAATGTAGCATACACGGAATTTGAACAGACATGGTTATTTTGCGTCATTTTTAACATTTTTTTATCCGCAACCAAGAGGTTAAATGCATTAAAACTATCTGGTGTCTTTAAAGCTTTATATATGCATTTGTAACACTTGCACATCCTTTAAAGAAGGATAATATCGATTTAGTTACTGAACTGAAAGTCCTATGTTGGATTGTATCAACACAATAGTATATCGGGATTTACGATAGTGTATAGGGCAACACGAGAGTATTTCATTACAAAACTATTCCAATACACAGAAACAACAGTTATTTTATTGCGTACCATGTAGGACACGTTTTTACCCGTTGTCAAAATTGAGAAAGGTGAGATGACGTTTTGTGTAAAGTTTAAGTTAAGTTAATAATGTTAGCATTTTCACAAAATACATAAACTTTAATTTTAAGTGAAGTCAACATTATACTCATAATGTTTGTATCATCCAAGTTGTTACGTTTACATAACCTTGGGAAGTTTCAAATTTGAGAATCACATATTGAAACCATCATCGAACTGTCTTGCAGTCAAAATTTTAATTCTATAGCTCATTCCATTCTTGAAATGCGTTGCAGGGAGATACAGAAAATATATATAATGGAGAACTAATAGAAACTAGGCATTATATTATTACGTAAAATCAAGCTGGTCCGATGATGTTAATATTGTTGTGCTCTTATATACTGCTTCGACAAATAGTAACCGAGGTATACGTAAAAAAATATCAAAATTGTTTCTACTAATTTATTCTATACAAATACTTTGATACTTAAGAATAATATAAAGTTATCAGTTTTGGAGGACTACTGATTGTATTATTTAATTAGTGGTTAGGAAGGACGTAGGTATTAGAGTGAAAACACATCTGTTCAAAGCAAAAGATGAACTCCACAAAATATAAAGCCTTTTCAAGGGAGTTATTAGGATATTATCCGTATCATGTATGTACAGGGTTGTAAACTATATTACACAAATAAAAGAGCTGTACTATACAAGTGCCCAGCAAAAACAAACGAGGTGCACTCAGGTCTGATTCACATTTTAGCATGAACTGGCAGCGAGGTAGAGACGCAATGGCGTCCGATCTGATCATGCCTAGGTGCTAGATGTACTATAGAGGTATATTAAATTGACACGGCCAATGGGGAACAATCACCCGATTTTACGTCATCATTTGTACAATGAACACTGAAACAATGAAATTATGTTTTATACTAATGAAAGAGAGTTATAAATATTATACACTATAGGATTCAAAGAAATCTAAATCATATATGAGAGTTAAGTCTTACAGAAATGAAGAATGGCATTATTTGTATTTCTTAGTTTTGATATGAGATTAAGGAACCAAGTATTGGTCTGAATGACTGGTACCAGTAGTGCCTAATCTAGTAAAATTCCGCCATGCGAGTTTAGCAGTCCGCAACTCAACAACGGTTTATTTTATTCGTTCCAGATATTTTAAGTTTACCTCGACAAGGGTAAACAGATTTTAAGTGTAGAGGGTTTGCTTTTCATCATTGAGTAATTAAAAACAAACATCAGTGTTAATTGGGCCGCGAGTCCGTTCACAGCTCCCGTTAACTGTAAATGTGAAGAGCTGTCTCACTTCCAGCAGACACAATATTTATATTTATATCGTACTACTTGAATTGGGGCTACTGCAGTCTGAAGGTGTTTGGACATGGTGTTCTGTCAAAAAATATTTGTTTTCACCTGATAATATTTCAAAATTTAAAAAAAAATTATAATTACCAAGCATCTGCACGTGTTTGCGAAGCTTATGCTTATGAGATTAAATTATGATAAGAATATATTCAAAGAACAATTTGTAACTTTGTAAACCTAATTTTAACTTTGTTTTGAAATATTGTTTTACATAAAAACGAATTAATTTGTACCAAACTTTGTATGCTTTTCGGATTGGATTATCTTTAAGAAATTAAAAACACAATTGTAACTTCCGAAGTAACTGCGCCTGCGCATGCCGTACCTGTTTGGGTTTGTTATGGGGGGGGGAGTGTTCACACTCTACTTTGCCTCTAAGTGTCTTAGTGAGCATGTTACGATTAATTGTCTCACAGAATGGATATGTAACTGAAACCATATGCAAGTTTATAATATTTTTATCGTCACTGATAAAGTCGACTCTATTGGTAAAAATATTTTTTTAGTACATTTCAGTCTAGAACATCAAAGAACAAAATAAGGCGTAATTTGCAAAAGACGTTAATTACATTTAGTGGCCAAATACTCCTGAAGTTTGTCATACATTTGTTGCCGATACAACAACATACAATAAATTAGGAACTTTTACTCCAAATGCCTTGATCCATATTAAATGCTGTATGTAAAGGCTCTGCCCTTGTAAAGTGTATATTACAAAAACATAAAGAAAACAATTAATTGGATTTTCTGACAAATTAAAAGACTTATGGCACGGTTGGTTTCATCTGTTAACAGTACATTGTACAGTAAATGATAAAAGTCATTCAGCTTTCAGCCTACTTCATTTGCGAGGAGTCCGCCTAGAAATTGGCAAGAAAGCTTATTGACCTTTGGACCGGAAATATACAATGATTTGTCCCCTGCTTTGAAGTTTCTCAGTTACCGTTTGTTTCAAATTCATGTCAAAGAGATTGTTTATATGTTTTTTTTAGTTTTATTTTTAGTTTTAAAATGATGATTATTTATCTGTATACCATGACAAGAATTTTCTTGTAAATCAGAGTCAATAACTTAGAAGAACGCTCGCTGAATAAAGGCGCTATTTAATTATTTATTTACTTTTACCCTTTTTGATGATTAATGCCAGTTGTGTTAATTCCACTTACTTAACCCTTCTGGTGAAGCAGTTTTTATTTCACTAATTAATGTCTCAACTTAAAGCTAATTAACTAGGGGTTGTTTTAGTCGGGTCGTGATCAGCATTTGTAAGTCAGTGTTAGTGGTCAAGGATTTCGTAGTAGCAAATATAAATTTCGTAATCAATATTCATGGTAATCGTCTTTACTTTATATGGCCAGATTTATGGTCCCGTAAAAAGGTAGTCCTTTTATTAAGAAAATTATCTGAGAACTTTACGTTGATATAAGGGAAGTGTTCAGGATTATTATTAGGACTACGTTTTTTAAGTTTGTATACTTTTAAATTCCAGTCAGCATCAATGGAAAGTGGTAGGTTACATTAATGTGTAATGAAGAAACATTATTATCAGTTCTGTAAGGCTAAGATTTATTCCATGGTGTACACCCACCTGTATTTCGGTATACCTACTTGAGATAAGAAATAGAATAGTAGAATATTGTAACATTATTTTTGTTAAATCCACTTGTAAGTTGTCCGTATCTTTATTTTGCGTACACTACACTCAGTTTGACCAACTGTGAACTCGATTTATTTCATTGTTGTTATTATTTGAGGGTTTTAATGAGATTATTTAATAATAAAAAACCCTACAAATATAGATAAAGAAAGATTACGATGTAGTCCACACTCGTACTTTAGTTTCGATTCCATGAAAACAGCTGGTGTAAAGTTTATAATTTGACTTATTTAGTTTGCTACGGTGTACCGAAAGGAAAAAAATATTAAATATATTTTGTAAAAAAAGGGTACTACTAAAGGGTACTACGGATGCCCATATATCAGCTAAGATTACTTCCTGTTCCTTTGAGATATTGTTTGTTGCTTCCTGATCCGGATTACGATAGCATTGTACATTTTATTTATAGTTAGTATTACAATATTAAGATTTTTGAAATTGCTATTTCTCGATTACTCAGAGCTTTTTGCACTGTCAGAGTTGCGATGCTGTAAGAGTAAAGAAAGGAGGAATTCTGTCGATGACACAATACCAGATGTTACAGGAAGCAGGCACCTGTGTTTGTTGACATTTGGAAGACCAAGAGGTTGATTCAGGTGCTTGCAACCGGGAGTAGCACAACACAGCCACACGGCCGGACCGAGACACCAGACACCTGATGATTGCCCAACACCAGCACCTGCGGCGCGGTTCAGTGGTCGCTGTTTGCAGCAGCCGCCGCCAGGTCGCTCTGCCCTCGTGGGCGTGTGGAGACTTAGGGACCAGTTTCTGTGGCGGAATACGTGGCAGAGCGACCTTATGGTTCAGTGAGACTAGGAGCACAGGACGCGAGAGGGCCAGCTGTGTCGGTGAAGGTGTAAGTGACAGTCGAGATTGTCAGTGTTGAGTGTTGTGGGAAAGTGCTTGTCACTCGGGAGGGTTGCTCTTGGATACACACACTGAGGTAAGCCCACGTTACGTGTGATGACAGTATAGTGCAGTTATAATCTTTCCTGTTCTCAGTGTGGGAGTTTCCCAGACTCTAACCTCGCCTCAGACACGCTTAGTGCACATTCCAGGTTATCTTCATAACAATGGAGGCATTTCTAACTCATTTTGAGACGCTTGACCCTTCGTTCAGCCCAGATGTTCTCTCTTCCGTTCGTAGTTTTACGAATACATTATGTTTTTTTAATCACCGTGATATATTATATTTCAGACCTTCATTAATAACGCTAAGGTGTTGTTTTTTTTTAATAAAACGAGATTCGTGCCCTCTCGAATTCGATGTCCGTCCATTTATTTATTTTATAAATCCGAAATGGCTCTGTAGCAAACTTTAATATGAATTCTGCCGTATTAGAGTCTAATTCATTGGTAAATATAGTAATTTTATATTAGCTAAAAATTGCACAATTTTTGCAAATCTCCGTGTAACAGTTAGACTGTAAATAAACTCAAAAATCGTGTAGTAACAAGAAAATAATTACACTAGTATGTGGTATCAAAGAATTAATATCTATTCAAAAAGACCAAAATCATAATATTAAGTATTTTTCATCCGATTCTACCAAATTTAACGAAGTAGGCCTACTTAATGGTTTGCATTTCTTGTGCTATGCTGATTTTAGTGCAATTCTGCATCAAAATATTGGAAGCCCTGAAACGGCTTTGAAATTTTCCTGCAGGGCTTTAAATATACTATGTACAATTATACCCGTACAATTAATTTTTCCCTTTAGGATTAACTTCATATTATAATTAATTCTATCTAATATGTGTGTGTATATATATATATTATATATATATATATATATATATATATGATTGATTAGGTTTAAAATATTCTTGTGGTTATGCAATAAACAAACATGTATCAAAATAAACAAATAATGTAATTTTTATTAAATCCATTTAATTTTTGCATGTGTATCCAGTTATCAATATTAAGCTATTGTCTTTGAACATATTAGAAATTAACATATTCTTGGAAAAGCTTCCTTCCAGATTGCACAACCCTTTTGTTCTTAGGGTTCATTGAACTGGTCAGTCATTTACTCGGTCACAAATAATGTTGGTTGTGTTGGTTGTGCAACTGGAGCGGATTACATTCAATACATTATCCATGAGCAGAGATAACAAATCAAGCTTTATCTGAAAATCCATCCGTTCATGGAGGTTTAATCACCGCATATTAAATGTTCTCTCATTCATCATTTACAACATTTCAATTATTTATGAATTATTCGTATCGAACTCCATAATTAGTCTTCTACAAGTGACATTGAAATAAACACCACAACTTAAGTCCCGATGAACTGTGTATGGATTATGTTATATAAGGTTCAGAAAATGTAAGGATCGATTTTAATGGATCGTCTTGTGGAAATGGACCTTTAAGAATCAATTAAGACCTGAGAAACTATTCTAAACCCAAAATTGACTCACAGAGAAATAGTTTGTCTATAACTAGTAGAAATTGTGTAATGCATGCACAATAATGTGTATATAATTTTGAAACCCCCAACGAGATGAGATATTTAGTGTTGTTTGATATACAAAATATAAATAGTTCGTAAATACATTGTGGTCACTTAAAATTTAAAAGTGTGTTATTCTAAAACGTTATTATTTAAAACGAGGTTTATCAGAAAAACGAGTAGAAAATCAGTAAAAGTCAGCAAAGGAATTACAAAATAGCCAACATCTTTCTTTATCTTCAGATACCGGCACCACAAAAAATCATTTCCCCTCCTGTTACTGTACAGTATATACAAATGTTTTAGAGTCCTTCCATTTACGATATCGTAATAAATAGGTTTTATGTCTTAGTTCTAAAGAAATAATAGTTAATTATTGGTTAGTTTTCTTTATAGAATTATATATTAAATTTATATTTTACATTACTGTCATTTTTATTCAGTTTCCAAATTTTAAGTATTAGCCCACTTTTATTGTATTGACACTTTTAAGATCATATAGAACTGCGAGAAGCATTTTCTAGGAAGGACCAGGTAAAAAGACGACGATGTCAATTTGTTGTTTTGAACTTTATTTGGAATAGTTTCAAAGTTAATTAGCCGATTTTGGATATTTTTATTGTAGATTATATACTGTATCATTATATGAATGTGTTCGACTCTACATAATTTTAAAGCACAATTCGTAATAAATTAATGTTTGCACTCAACTTTTTTACTTTAAAAACTAAATTTCATCTTTAAATATTTATATATTTTTTGTATTAAACTAGTTCGATTTCAAATACATTTCTTACCGAGAAATTAGTTTATGGCGATAAAACTCGATTTGGAAATTGCAACCTATACATTTAGTCAGTGATGTATTGCCAGAGTAAACGCTAGACGTAGTCTATTTTTGTAACTCTCTGGGATGGATAAGAAGATTTAAATACAGTTTTAATCGATATTTGATCAAACTTTATTCGAAATATCTGTTCAGATAAAGTTTGGGATGCATGACGCAAGTAACAAGGTAAAACTATTCGGTAAAACTGACATTGCATATCGCGTAGCCTCATCTCATGCCAACACAAAGTTCAGCATGCTATCTCTTCTGTTATCACAAAACGACTTCAGCGCAGACAGCCAGTCGTCCCGTACTTATCTCTGCCATAAGCTGTCTAGATGACGCTCCGCAGGTGTTCTTTGCAGGGCTTATCTGCGATAAGCTTTATGTCTCTCGCTTTATGACTATGGAAATGATCCATGACTCCCACTCACATTCCACTCCGAATTATTATTACCAAAGAAGTAGCTATTTCTGGCACCTAAGCGCTTGAACCAAACGGGGTCAGATTACGTTATGTCACTCATAATGTTAATCTTTTAATATGCAAAAATTTCCAAACAATAAATATAAATATTATTCCACCAATACAGGTCAGTGTTGAACTTAGTAAATTGTTTAGTACTGAAATCCTGTACCAGTCGATTAAAGGGTGTACTAGAGGGTGCAAGGAGGTACAAGGGTGAGTGATATGCATTGTATATACTGTAGACTAAAAATACCAGATTCAGAGGCCAACTATCCCAAACCCGGTTGTTTAAATACTGAATGTTCCAAAAAAGCATTTATAATGGTATTAATTTAAAATTATGTGAAAAATATATAATTAGTTTCTGTAGAAGGGAAAGAAATAAAACTTTACATAAAGTAAGGTATATCAATAATTTTCATTAGTTACACAATTGAGACAAAAATATTAAGGGTTGGCATGGCGAAGCTCTTCCTGCACATAATATCACACACGTCCCTTTCAACATTTTTTATAGAATACGGATTAACATTTTCCACTCACAAAATGCGCTCAAGGGCAAATTTGTGCAGACCGTGTGTCCAACTCAAAATACTACCTTGCTGTAAATAATAAAACAAATTGATACTTATCACATTATGTAAGTGAGAGATCCGATGGCCGCACGGCCTACGCTATGTTATCGGACTTTGGATCTGGGATGGAGATTGCGCAATACCTTGTACTCTATGGACTCTTTTTCTTATTCTGTTTGATAAGATTCTCTTACAAACGCATACGAGTAGAATTATGTATAGAAGGTCAGTCTCTCCTTTTGTTATAAAAAAAGTTTTCAGTCTATACTTTTCTTTTCTATAAAAGAGTTTTACAAATGGCGCAGCAGTGAAATTTAACTAATGGTTTCGGTATTTCTCGTATTCCTCGAGTTTCTAATGCCATCATTAACTCTACTCCCATAAAAGACCGATCTGTGTATGTATTCCCCTGAACAGGAATATAACAAACACGGAGGCCTTATTTACTAGAATTTAATTTGAAACTGACACTTATTATCTAATAAGCCATATGTCTTAGATAATTTCATCGTGAATCTTTAATCGTATTACTTTCGTAGGAGAAAACTTTTTCATAAGGACCAGATGTGCTGAAGTCCGGTAATTTATTTCACTTAGTTCCGACCACCAATGCTAGGGCTGCACATTGCACAACTAAACTTTAATTGCTATCGTTAAAACGTTCACTACCTTAGTCTTGCTCTACAGATAGCAGACCGAGCGCTCAATTTACGTGCCTCAATGTACCGTATAGCATTAGATGAGTTATCTCTTGTGTGACTAATACAATCAAAGCGTGAATCCAATCTACATGTACAACCTGACATCCTAAAACTCAAAGAATTTAAGCAGTTGAATTCTGGTTGGAGATATTCCCTACGACTTTGCAACATTGATCAAGCGAGGATGTTTCTCTAGAGATAATGTATAAAATAGTTGTCATCTTCTTGGGATAAATTAACTACAGTATTTAAAAGGATGTTAAAATTTAGACTATGTTCCACCGTTGTATGTTACGAAACGTGTAACACTAAGTTTTGTGGATTGACATCTACCCTCTTCTTCAAGAAATTCTGATACATTAGTAAACTAATAAGTGTGACAAGGGACTGCCACTAAATGGTGTAACTGAAACTTGGTAGACGAACTTGAAGTCTAGACTGGAGAGAATGAACCCAAGCGATGTCACTGCACTTGTGCCAAGGACACGAACACGTCACACCCGAACTTACGAATGTGGAACACTCTGTCCTAGAAACGTAGTGTCATACGTTTTGTGTCATATAAAGATGGTAAATGCCCAAAATCCTATCATCCTTTCAAATCATCCATTGTCAGTAACAAACTTTAAACAAAGTACTGTTCAAGATTAGTTTTTTAATTCAAACATCTATTGCAAAATCTGGTGTTATTGTTGGTTTCATGAAGGCACACGATTTTTCTGGACATTTGCCATCGTTCGGTGATACAAAAATCAGTTACACTACATTTCGAGATCTGGTATGATTTGTTTATTTTAATCTTGTTTGTAATTATGTGGTAGGTTAGTTATTTACTCGAAGAAGTGATCAGATTGCAGATCTCGAGACGTAGTGTTACTGATTTTTGTATCACTGGCAAATGTCCGGAAAATCCTGTTTCCTTCACAATCCTTCCATCGTCAAAAACAAAGTGTAGGTTTCACTTCACCGAAACTGAAACCAATGAATTTGTTGATTGTTATCTAGTAAATCGTTATAACTAATACAATCTAAGCCCTATAAACCCTTTATGTGACGGTCGATTTTAAACATGACAAAGGTAACCATAACCATGTTTCAGAGTCGTGTAGAACAATGAAACGGAGTATTGATCTATGCCACCGTGTCGATCATTTCCTTTACAGCCTTTGCAGCGGTAATGTCAATGCTGAACAGAACAAAGGATTGTTAATGTTTCTGGCCCGACAAAGTACAGTCTGGAGTGACTCTGTATTGTTGGGCTAATCGTTGGGCAGGTGAGGTGACGTTGATGTCAGAGCGTACATAACCCGAGCCGTGCCGTATCGTGGGTGTGAGCGCGGAGAATGCGCCAGGTGTCTCCGCACGCGCGTATATCCTGCACAGCTGTTTCGTTATGGACGTGACCTCGTATCCTGCTTTTAAATACCTCCGTACCAGTCTGTGTCCCATTACTAAATATCCGCAGGCTGTGTGTCCAGGGGCATCATAAAGTGTCTAGCTAGCGCCGCGTTAAGAAAAGCTTTAAACACTTATGGCACGTATGAAACAATCAGGTACTTTCAGGAGGCCACCGATAATGTACGGGATTTAGCAACTTTTGGTGGGAAGTTACGTTAGGTTATGTTAAGTTAGGTTAGGTTAGGCGATTTAGGTTTCTAAATTGCCTACCATAACAGCCGCAGCGTGCTTTGAATAGATGGCCTCCGTTTAATCAGAAAGTACCAACAGTCCAGCTATTTTGGGCAAACCTACTTTCACTTACACTTCTACTGAAAGGACATTTTCCCTGAAACAATTGTTCTGGCGCGATTCTGACCCGTTGTTTGTTGACTTGCGAGTGGATTGGTGTCATGAGTTCGAAACAGATGAAGCACCTTTGTTTTGAGGGTATTGATGACGTAGAAACTAAATTATACCACGAATTTGTACACATGACATATTAGCAAACAGAAGGGGGGGAGAAAGGGATTGCAGTTTAGATACTTTCGCCATTTATCTATTGAGCTACAAGGGTAAAAATTATACAACAATAATATTGAATGGGTGTTTTTAATTTGTGAATTTGATGAGAAATTTTGATTCTTGGAATAACACAGTTCTTAAAAATCTGTATTAAAATGTATTCCAAAACTATTTTCATAAACCAAATTTTGGTCAAAATTAGTCTAGCAGATCGACTATGTTTACAAACATTCTAATACACACGCGTGCATTCAGACATTTTTTGCGAATTCTACTTTTTTACTCAATGGTTCAAACACGATTACCAGTGAATGGAATTTCCAATGGTTATGGCTATTATCTTACTTTCGCATAACTATATCGTACTGTAAGTAGCTGATGAAGAGTAAATACTTATTTAATTTTCTCTATGTATTTGCCGTAACGTGAATGCACGATATTTATGCAAATGTGTGTATTTATTATGTTAAGTAGTAATGGAATGAAAACGATCAATCAGGTGGACAGACGGCTAAGCCAATTACAGCCGTTATTATTAAAAGCACATTCCCTCAAAAGCGAGTGTTGTAATTTAACAATAGCGAAAAGAATAACAACACTACAGCAATGTATTCATGTAAACAGCGACACAACATGTAAACAAACCAGTTCGTTCCTTAAACGGTTTAATTCCATCATTACACAGACCAGCGTTTATATTCACAACAATATTTATAGTCCAAGCAATTTCAATAATTGCTTTATTCAACACGAGTTGTAAATAGTGACTGAGAGAAATTCATCATCACATTTGCAAATAAAACGAATACAACGAATGTGTTCTTTTATTGCGTTTAGCAAACTGTTTAACTGAAACTAATTATGAGTACTTTTTTATTCTTTGTGATGTAAATCAGCTGAATGGTGAATGGAAACAATTGATCGTCATCATAAGCGCGACGAGATAGTAGCGAATGTTCTAACATGAAATATTGGTTGATAGCTTTGTATTTTCCGAGTTTCTATACTACGTAATAGCCAGATCATCTCTTTGAAAAGTGATGGTAATTGGAAAGTATTCCTCATATCCGATATCTCTTGCTAATTTTAAAAGCCAATGGGTGGCAACACTAAATGGGAAAGCAAAGTTTTTAGATAGCATATGAGTTCCGTAACCTAAAATTCTATGTTATTTGCTTTAGTAAGTTTTTAGTTTTCATACAATCCACCATACACACATCTATAAGAGCCATACTGCGTGCATTTCTAAGGTAGGACCACATCTAAAGGATCTCTAAGGCAGGGTCGTATCTTGAACATCTCTGTAGAGGGGCCGTATCTTGTGCATCTCTGACGTGAGATAATATAGTCTGTGCAAAGTGACATGGTATTTTTTCAGAATTCTATAATACTTCCTCAATGTTCTGTGTACTATCTTCTAACAATACATACTAATCTTAAAAAGCAGTTTTTGACTATATACATATAATTTTGTATTACATATACTTAGTAATACAAATAAGAAGAAGATAAGAATGAACAAGATTCAAGTTGTAGTGGATTACAATAAACCATGGAACAAGTGTATAGTTTAAAATTATTATAAATTCGCGTGTGTGTGGAGTCTGGGACTGGGGAGCAGTTTATTTTACTAACTGCACTTGCCTCAGCAATGTGTCATATGTGGCAAGTGCAGACGTGGAGTCTGGGACTGGGGAGCAGTTTATTTTACTAACTGCACTTGCCTCAGCAATGTTTCATATGTGACAAGTGCAGACGTGGAGTCTGGGACTGGGGAGGAGTTTATTTTATTAACTGCACTTGCCTCAGCAATGTTTCATATGTGGCAAGTGCAGACGTGGAGTCTGGGACTGGGGAGGAGTTTATTTTACTAACTGCACTTGCCTCAGCAATGTTTCATATGTGGCAAGTGCAGACGTGGAGTCTGGGACTGGGGAGGAGTTTATTTTACTAACTGCACTTGCCTCAGCAATGTTTCATATGTGGCAAGTGCAGACGTGGAGTCTGGGACTGGGGAGGAGTTTATTTTACTAACTGCACTTGCCTCAGCAATGTTTCATATGTGACAAGTGCAGACGTGGAGTCTGGGACTGGGGAGGAGTTTATTTTATTAACTGCACTTGCCTCAGCAATGTTTCATATGTGACAAGTGCAGACGTGGAGTCTGGGACTGGGGAGGAGTTTATTTTACTAACTGCACTTGCCTCAGCAATGTTTCATATGTGACAAGTACAGACGTGGAGTCTGGGACTGGGGAGGAGTTTATTTTATTAACTGCACTTGCCTCAGCAATGTTTCATGTGTGACAAGTACAGACAGACGTGGAGTCTGGGACTGGGGAGGAGTTTATTTTACTTAACTGCACTTGCCTCAGCAATGTTTCATGTGTGACAAGTACAGACGTGGAGTCTGGGACTGGGGAGGAGTTTATTTTATTAACTGCACTTGCCTCAGCAATGTTTCATGTGTGACAAGTACAGACGTGGAGTCTGGGACTGGGGAGGAGTTTATTTTACTAACTGCACTTGCCTTCAGCAATGTTTCATATGTGGCAAGTACAGACGTGGAGTCTGGGACTGGGGAGGAGTTTATTTTATTAACTGCACTTGCCTCAGCAATGTTTCATGTGTGACAAGTGCAGACGTGGAGTCTAGGACTTGGTACGCGTTATTTTTCTAACAGCACTTATCCCAGACCTGCTCACAGCACACCTACTATTTTAGAGGTTATGTTTGTAGTTATTATTTGGAAACTAGCAGATCAGATGTATTATGGTTATGGTGGCATTCCATAACCAGTGAGAGGAAACAAAATTAACTGATTCAAGAATGTACTCGTGTATGAGCATTAATCTATACATAATGAACACGAAATTAGTAGGTCTAAATGGAATATTATAGAGGAAAACCTATTCTACAATACTGGAATTAATACTAAAGATTCGAGAGCCTTCTTAAAACCATGTTGTTATCAGTCCGTCCCTGTGATAACTATTGGTAGAAAGATCCTAAAGACTTGAAACTTGTACATGGAAGAATTTCTTTCATCCAAGGAAGAATTCTATTGATGTTGGGGTCAAATGGGCTGCTTTCCAGTACAGCTAAGGTCTACTACTAAAGTCAACGTTTCCCTCGTAGCTAAGTCAGCTGATTTTATATATATGAACATATTTTACCAAGGTCCGATTCCTCATTTTTTTTTGTAAATCGACGTATTCTAGACATTATAAATTATTATAAAATCCTTTGTAATTCGTCTCCTTTTCGTTTTACATCAGATGAATGGTTTCGTGATTATGAAATAGTGACACGATACCAATTAGATACTTTAAATTACTATTACTTATCTAAACCTTGTTAATTGTTAAAGAAAGTATAAATTGCGCCTCATTAGTGACTGTAAAGAAAATTAATCCCTCAATTATGCTGATTATTGTTATTATTCCATTTGTTAAACGTTTCATTAAGGCAAACCTGTCATTAGTGAGGAGTAGTAATTAGGCCATAAATTCCTTATCTCTTTTATCGCAAATCTTATCTCAATATAGTAACAAAATATTTTTCCTATAAGGGTTGTTTCCCTTTAAGGTGGTGCAAGTATTTTCCCTCTAAGGTGGTGCAATCGGCTTTTTAATATAATCATTTGTTTTTATTTATTAAAAATATGTATATGTCACATCCCCATTTCTAAAGACCGCTAACATAGGAAAATGATTTTGATTATTCTACAAGGAGTTGGCGTTAGAAATAGAATTTAGAGGTATATAAAAATCGGACTCAAAGAAACCCTGATGTAAATAAGAACTTCTTAGGATAAGGTCATTTTGTCACAAATAACGATGTCAAATGTCCTAAATGTTATTATCCTATCAAGATATACTTCCAGCATATCAAGTATACTTTGTAAAAACATTTTTAATCATATAATTATTTAAATTATAATTTTTTAAAGATATAATTTCCTTAAGTCCATAAATTAAAAAACACACGTCAGTCCCTGAAACTGTATACTGCTGTATTCCTCATTTAGATACTGTAAAAGTTTCTCTTTTTCATGTTCAGCTCATTTGTGTCTGCTACATTTCCTAGTATAAATGCCTATAGTTGAATTCTTCTTGGTGTGAAAGTTTTCTACTTTCTCTGCTTCACGTAAATCATCTTAAGTCCTGTGTATTTAAAGTAAAAAAACTATTTTCCCAACCAAAGATTTATAGAAAAAGTCGAAGTGTAATACAATTAATATAATTGTTTTCAGTTCAAAATCGAATTTTGTTCTTCCATAAAACTGACTAGTCTAATCTCCCTCTAAAGTTATTGTACGTTATTTTTAAAAATATTAAAATTAAATTAAATAATTCTTACTATTAATATTATATCAATTAAATTATGCACATTTTGTAAATTGAAGGCAGTAATATTCTATGAAAAAGAATTTCATTAAATGTAGATTGCTTTATATTAATAATTCCTATGTGGATCTATATATTAAATGTTTTACTGAACGGTACTAATTTAGTGGAATGACACATTTTTATGCAAAAACACAATAAATATACTGTCGACAATATATATTTAAAACGCAATTTCAGCTAGGCAAGGGCCTACAGTAGTATTGATCAGCCGCACCTCCACCGGTGAAGCGCAAACAATACTTGTCAATAACAGAACACCAACTAATGACACAACGTCATTCGCTGACTGATTATAGTATAGGGCGGGAGGTGTCCACTTATCACGGTCTCATTGATTCGTCAATTAGATGGATTCGGTTTCACTTAAAAAAATTGTGTCGATAATGTCCATCGAACTGAAATTTTCATTGCTTTCAATGGTTTTAGGGTCCACTTGTGCCTTAGCGGTAACCACTAGGCTTACACCGTGACAGGTAAAGATATTTCTAGCTGAAAAAAGGTTCAATTTCTACGAAAGTATGAGCTGAAAATTCTGAAAAAGCTGAAAATTCCAAGAAATTCTGTGTGAGCGAGTAAAAGTCTAAATAGAGGCTGAAGCTCTCGTAAGTAGAGATGGACAGTTGTGAACTGTCGGTAGAGCTTCGAACAGTAAAACAGACAGTTATAAACAGTCCGCGAGAACTGGAAATCAGTGCCGGACATTAAAACAGTCAATTATGAACAGTTCCTGGTGCTCGCCAATGTCGCTGCCAGCATTGGGCAGCTGTTCGCGAGAACTGGGGATCAGTGCTGAACATTAAAACAGTCAGTTATGAACAGTTCCTGGTGCTCGCCAATTACGTATACACTATCAGACAGATGTTAACGAGAACTGGAGTTCAGTGCCGGACAGTAAAACAATCAATTATGAACATTTCCTGGTGCTCGCCAATGTCGCAGCCAGTATTGGGCAGCTGTTCACGAGAACTGAAGATCAGTGGCGGACAGTAAAACAGTCAATTATGAACAGTGGTGCTCGCCAATGTCGCAGCCAGTATGGGGCAGCTGTTCACGAGGAACTGAAGATCAGTGGCGGACAGTAAAACAGTCAATTATGAACAGTTCCTGGTGCTCGCATCTGACGCAGCCAGTATGTGACAGCTGTTCGCGAGGACTGGAGATCAGTGTTGGACATTAAAAATGTAATATCTAAACATTATTTAGATCGCTGTCATGTCTAAAAAGAGTTTCTTAACAACAAACAGCGACAGCACCAGGGATAGTAAAGACCCTGCAAATCGTCGCGCAGACCGGCATGATCGATATCGTATGGTGTACAGACCATGCAACGACCCACCCTTATACTACGGTGGTCTGAGCAATCTCGAATGGATTTTCCACCCAAGCGAGCATAATTTTCGCATCACCTCAGTTGTGTTTCACACGGAGTTCAGTGACGTGCTGAATGTTCTAATAATGTTGGTTGTCTAAATATTAAGTGGTTACGGATGTTCTGAATTAACATAGCTTGTACTATGAGGTAAATAAACCTAAAAGATAATATATGGGACAGTAAAAAATAAATAGAAGACATTTTACACACATTAATTTTGTATGCGAATTGATACATCATTACGATGACTGGCGCATTGTAAAAATGAACGAGGTATTAGAAGTGCAATTATAGAACATGATAGCTACTATATGAGGTCAGCAATAACTTCTTATAAAATACATATTGTGACTCTGTGATCTACTGATCAGCTACAATTTCTCCTTAAGATTTAAGTGAAACCATGCGACAAATTTGCACTACAATCATAGCGCACCTTATAGTTTACACTGAAATATTTTAAATTTGAAAACTTATCAGCTACAATTTCTCCTTAAGATTTAAGTGAAACCATGCGACAAATTTGCACTACAATCATAACGCACCTTATAGATTACACTGAAATATTTTAAATTTGTTTTGAGTAGTTCTTTTATGTGAACTAAAAGAAAATACTAAAAATAAATAAAGTTATAATGCATTTTTTATTGTTTTACAGCACTGCACAACTCAAAAACTCCTTAAACAATAATATTCCTTTACAGTCGGGATAAGTGTCCATGATAGTGATGCTCACGCATGTGCAGTCACCAAACTAGGTCGCAGTCTTAGCCGAATCGGTTCCACCGCCTCCAGATTGTGTGATTTAGGGCAGATTTGATGAAAATCTCATAAATATTGACCCGGTCATTCGATTGGCGGCCATCAACACGTCATTTTATGTACTAGCGTTACAACCCTATACACACTATATGGGGACGCCTCACAGATTTCGAAATTTGCCAAATTTTGCCAAAATCCGTACAATGATTGCAGATTGTAGGGGCCTTAAGATGTACGTAACTTTTTGTCCGAACTTGAATATCTCGTCTCCGCCAGAACTGTTATATACAAGCTCTTTTTTATTGATAACAAATGTACCGATAACTGCGATCGTTATGTTCACATGCTTGCTCAGTCGTCACTGTAGGTTAAGACAGTTTGGAATCTAAAATATATTTTAAACTTGTATTAATATATTTTTATTTTGCACTCCCTATACTCAAAAATACCTGTGAGAGGAGTAACATTTTTTATAAAGTTAAATAAAGTGTCAAAATAGCATTGGACCCGAATTAAGCGTTGTTTTGGCGCCACACAATCTACTTTATCACAATCTCCATTAAGAATATGGTACTACTGTCAGAATATAATTGTAGTCTATAAAGCGTATCATTAAATAATAGAGCCGAAAGGTGTCAAAGTAGTAAATAACGCCGCGAGAATGATACTGCAATCTTATCATTACCATAAAAGGCATGTTGTCGCTCCACTCAGGATTAGGCTAAAGTTAAACCTCCGACACAGATATGGTAATAGCAATGCTGTGAAATGTTACCGTTACACACAGCCAGTAGACAATAGCTTAATCCATTACTGTAATGCTTGCTTATACTGTAGCTTACAGCAGCATTCTGGGAGGAGCGCCATGTCGGTTTAACTATTCACTTCTGGAGGGTTCACTGCTGGCTGGTTTATACATGCCAGTAGGACATAGACTGGATACAGCAAAAACCAATCTGGGAAACCCAACTGATGTTAGGAGCGGCACATCACTAACCGCAAATGTTGGGATAATGGGGTTGGTAGATAGGTCTGGTTTACTCTAGAGGATGACTAATGGAGTGGGTGGGACTCCCTTAATGGTGTAGCCTTTTTCAAGCCTTAATATGAGGGAGTATGGCTTCCCCTACCCGCTTTGACTGGAAGTGGTTGGAACAGAGCTAGCCTCCCATTTTTTGAAGGTTTGGCATGCCTGAGACAGCGCCCGTTATTTCTCCTTATGGGATTATAGTCCATTCTGAATATCCTGCCACTCCGGAAGTACAGAAAAAGTCCTTTTAAGACCAAGTGCAATAAGAGGTTTCCTCATCTTCTTACCCAAAATAAACAAATAAAATCAACAATTCATTCGCTTAGTTATAAATCCAGTATTGAAATTTCAGAAGCCTTTTTAAACATAATTTTTAGTAAAATTTGCACTTTGCACGTGCAAGATGTTTTGTTCCTACATCCCACGTAAAATTAATGACAAGTAAGAAAAGGTCAATCTCCTTAATTGTTCGAAGCTGTAACAGTTCTTGTCTCGTGTTTGTCGTCAGAGTTTCCAAATAGTCTTCTTCTATTTTGTTACTGAACACGACGCTCGACAAACTGCCTTGTCGAAAGTTCTTGTTGTCAGTACTTGTATTCGAATAGTTTACAATAGTGATATACAACGAGCATAAACCTCAATGTCTGTGACAGTACTGCGCATACTTGTACTTTTATAAAGTGGAAATTATTAAAAATCAAGTTTATATTTAAATGACGTGTTTGGTACAACAATTCGATGACCAATTTTGATTAAACGAAATAAAGTTTTTTGCAGGACAGAGTTGTTTTACAAGGCAAAGGAAAAATAAATAATTTCATTATTGTACCAGGTATCAATTAGAATGTTACTTTGCGTTCGTTTATAAAACAATTATTCCTTGGTTTTAAAATCCGAAACATTGATGCACCTTCGCATTAAAGCCCCATCTCGTTACAATATATAAATAAGTGTAAATAGAAAATTAATTCCAAAAAATCTCTGCAACCAAACATAATTTTAATATAATATTACAAAAAGGTTTAAAGTAAGATGTGATAAATAAATATTAAAGATTTGTCAGTTATGTATTGCGTTTGGTAAAACGCAAAAAATGACGTGCATAAAATGATCAACCACATATCTAAAACTAAAAATTGCAAAATCATCTCTAGACAAACATTTTCTCAACAACTCTCTTTGTTGGTTGTTTTCAATAATATGAATTCGTATTTTATAAATTATATACATTTTCTTGGATTATATTAAAGTTTATATTAAATATAGTTTTACTGTAAACCACAATATTGTAACACAATTGTGTTTTATTTTGGGGATTATATAATTTATGGAATAAATGGTATTAAGCGTAATATGTACCTTGAACATGACGTAAACTGATATACAATTTGCGCTCGATTTATTTCTATTAAAATATAATTACTTAGTTAATTACGATATTTGGGTGTTTCATGGAATCATCAAATACAATTTTATTTTTAAAGTAGTGATACAATAGCAATTTACATAACTGATTTCTATTTGATCAACCTGAAGCAATACGTGGAAGCTTTCTGTTAAGTACTTTCTTGATAAGTGTTTGTTCGTAAAATAATGTATAAAAACTATCATAATCTTTTTTGTATTACAATAAGTTTTCCATTTCATCCTTATGTATAGTATATATATTTTCGTTCTTTAAAAATTCGAAGACTATTAAGTTTATTATCGTCGTTATTATATATTATTAAATCGTCCATTTTCGTGTACAAGTACGTATAATTAATCTAAAAAATAATATATTTGGTGAATGATGTTTGTATTCTATTAAATGTAGAATACAGTATATTTATTGACTAGCATTAGCGAAGCCTAACACTCGAAGAGCTGGACAAATTTCACATTGTCTGTCCGCACGATTCATCGAGAATGAAATGTCCTGCGGACTTGACATTTTTCATGGATTTTCATTTCTGTATAAGTAACACCGAAGTTTTTTTCAGTGCAGGTAACTTTATAGAATTTAGTTGAGAGATAGCGAAAGCTTTTACATTGGTCTTTTGGATTGCTGTAATGGTAGCGAGAAAATCGCAAAAGAAGTGTTCAATATACACTGAGTACAATCGTGTGACAATTTAACATACGTAGTCTAATGAAATGTGATATAGAGTTGAAATTTTGCATGGAATCTCAGAGAAGCCTGTTACGAAACACATTTTGTGGCGTATTCCTACCTTAGTTATAACATTATTATATAATCAGTCAAACACTCTATTATTATTCGCTCGTAGTTTTACTATCCAAACTGAAGGTAGAATAATAATTTATATGAGTAGATTGATTTTTCCTGCACATTTTAAATTTATATGCTCTCTTACATGGTAACTTAGATCAATACCCTAATTAAAATAAAAAGAAACATTTTCGATTGCCTCGGAGTCCATTGCACGAGTCCATTGCACGGAGGCCATTTTTAAATAACCTGTGAACTATAAATCAATACAACGAAATATAAACCTTATATATCTGAGTAAATCTATGCGTATGTTTGCAGATTATTGCTTTTCAAAGATAATTTAATCTTCATAGTTAGCGTATTATGAAGTTAAGGGGAATATGGTAACCGACAACAGCCTTGAAGTAAGGAGCAGTCGGGGCAGGGCTGACAGGCGAGACGGGTAGGCCGTCTATTATGCGGGCCATTACCCCAGTGAATGTTGGGTTAATTAGAACTGACTTTTGACGTAATTAGTCAAATTGGGGACAGAATAGTAACTGTTCCTCGGCGTGGCATTAGTCAAAGAAAGAGGTACTTGAAGTGATTAGTTTAATAAGTTTATTACTGTTACTCGCGTAAATATGGGAACTAAGATACAATCCATTTCAAACGTTTTAAGTAGTACGTGAAGATTTTATACAATAAAGGATACTACTTAAATCAACAGGAATATGGTTCTGCACATGATAACAAGATAGTTATAATACATTTAATTCATCAAGTAAATTTATTTGACGTAGCCAATCACTTAGGGAGTTAGCGAAATTTCTCTTATAACTCTATTTGTCCACACGATATCAAGTTATAGATTTGGACTCTTATGCCTCTTTAGGTCTGTTTATCTTTCTCTAAGACCATCTTTCCGCTCAATATCCACATCCATATTGAATTATGGATTTTTATTATGGACTATAAATTAAAGATTAAACTTCATTTCTCCATAGACAACAGAGTTTGATGACGGTGTATGTACTATCATAGGATTTAACAATCAAATGCGACACTTGTTACGTATTCCTATCTTGTAATTGGCTGAGCTTCAGTGAAGCCTGTCACTCGTGGCGCTGCAAAATTTCATTATGTCTGTTTGTCTGTCTGTCCACAAGATATCTCGAAAACGAACTCACCAATATCTTTGACATTGTGCATGAAGCTTCATGTCTATATGAGGAACATTGAGTGAGATGATGGTGCATGTCACTCCATGTGATTTGGCTGGGTGTTAGCGAATATTTTTACATTTATGTTATAGACAACCATGATGGCAATAGGAAAATAACGGAATATATAAATTTGTAAACAAACTTAATACGCACATAATAGAGCCAATATGTTAAATATTAACACGTGTAGCCTAACTATCCCTTATTAACTTGTTGTCAGGACTTATTATTTAAATATTTATATCAAACCCAATTCAATTAACAAAAATCTGAATGTATCATGTGGCAATATGTCGAGAAATATTTCATATATACACTTTAAATTTTGCATAAGACTAAATTCCTGCAAAACTGAGTTCTATAATGCGTCATTTTCGAGTCAAAATCATTTTTTATATGATGACTATCCTTCTATCTATCCACAGGAGATGTTGAAAATTAAATGAACTAGATTTGAAATTTTGCATGCAACTTCAATGAATCCTGTTATGACACGTGTAGTGGTGTACTTCTTCTACCTTGTAATAATGTACTGGTGTAATTCTCTATATTCATGTGATTTAATTACTACTGCATGCAATTAATATATTATATTGGCAGCAGGAGAGGAAAAAACAATGAGGATAAAAGTATATAAACGCATCTTGTTTATTCTGGATAGAGTGAGAAGCCCATTTCTTGTGTCCTGTCATTGTATATCGTTAAAAAACTCGTCTTTTTATCTTTTTAATATTTTTTATTTTTTTAATACCTTAAAATAAAAATGCTCGTTAAAAAAAGATGAATCACATCTTATAAGCAACTGCTTTAGAGATGGGTATTTATAATATGCTACTATTTAAACGTCAACTTGACTCCTCAAACGTAGACTACATTGTTTTGATAATATGGTAAGATGGTCATCAGAATATCGTCAAGGAATCTATTATACCAGATAGCCACATGGATTATACTAATATGAAACAAGATGATGTCTCTGTTAAGTCACCTAATTTGCTCATCAAAACCGTTTATGTGGAAGGAAGCTGTAAGATAATACTTATACCAGATAGCCACATGGATTATACTAATATGAAATAGGTGATGTCACTGTTAAGTCACCTACTTTGCTCATCAAAACGTTTATGTGCAAGGAGGCTGTAAGATAATACTTATACCAGATAAAGTCACATGGATTATACTAACATGATACAAGATTATGTAACTGATGTCACCTAATTTGTTCATCAAAACGTTGTTATGTTGAAAGAAGCTGTAAGATAATACTTATACCAGATAGAGTCACATAAATTATACTAATATGATACAAGATTATATAACTGATGTCACCTAATTTGTTTATCAAAACGTTGTTATGTGGAAGGAAGCTGTAAGGTAATAATAATACCAGATACAGTCACATGGATTATATTATTATAATACAAGATTATATGACTGTTAAGTCACTTAATTTGCTCATCAAAACGTTTTGTGGAAAGGAAGCTGAGATAATAATTGTCCTAAAAACATTTTTTTAACATTTTCTTGTGGGCCTGCAAGTAAAACTATAATACAAATTGTGTACTTCGTATAAAAAACATTTGAATTTTCTACACTTTAGGACATTTATTTATTTGTTTTTATCGTGTATAATCTGTTATTAGCATGCACTATGAACTTTTACAAGTATACAATATTGCTGTATTTACAAATACATTTTTATTTTACATATTTTCTTTTAAAGTTACGTTATACTTCATTTGAAGTATTGTGTTAAAAACGCAAAGAATTACCACGGCTTAGCTAACTGGCAGGCTGGGTTTAGTGTAAAGTCAACATTAATGGTCATCAGTTGGTGATAAGGCATCCTGCTGACCTCTGAGATAACACACAATGTGTGCTGAGTCAGCTGTCAGTCGCAGATCCGCTTTGAGTCAGGGGAATCTCCGCAACCACCGCGTTAGCTGGCTGCCAGGGCAATCTTTCCCACCTATCTTCATTTATTAAGTTTCGACCACCAAAAAATAAAGAATATTTAACAAAAGATAAATATTTTACTGCATAAGATTTATCTTAGCATCCATATCAAGTTTGTGAATAAATATCTTGTTGTCTCAGAATTTCTGAAAAATCGTGTTTTAAAAAGCAGTTCAGCGATGGCCCTGCGTTTCATTTGATTCTGCAAACCTTGATTGCTGTTTACTAACACTCGAGGGGTTGCATATATTTTCATTTTTGTCTGTATGTCCTTCTGCAAGGAATCTAAAAATGAACCGACCTTTAGAATTGAAATTTTACATGAAACTTCATCTCTACAGGTATGTTGGCAGCACTGAATTAAATGATTGTACATGTCACTCCATGGAATTTGGATGAGCGCTAGCGAATTTTTTACGTTGGTCGTATAGATAACCATGATGACAATGAGAAAATAGCTGATTAAATCAATTGTAAAGATACTGTGTACAATCATATGTGATTATAACATGTTACATAGAGTAACAATGGAAAGGAAAGTCAAGGTTAAAATTCGGTGACGAGATTTGATTTCAACGCACTCTTTCATTGTAGTACCCTCTCTAGCTCTCCGTAACTTTTATTATTTCTACAATGGTATGAAATCTAACTCAATGAACGACAATGTGAATGTATCATGTGGCAGGATAACTCTAGAAAGATTTTATCTGTAGACTTTAAATTTAGCAGAAAGCTTCATTTCTACATAGCCACGAATAAGGTATATGATGGTGCATGTTCCACCATAGAAGTTAAGCCTTGCGTCACTCAGTAGCCTGACAGAATTTTTATGTTATCAGAGGTATATTAAAAATGTCTTTTCTGTATGATTGACTGTGTGTCTATATGTCAGCAAAACAACTCGAGAATGGAAATTTACATGTTATCTCAGACAGCCTGTTACACAATACGTGGTGTGGCATACCCTACATTGTTTTAACCGTTCGTGATGTTTTGAAATTATATTTTTAGGGCCTACTAATTATAAATAGATTTATTAAGTATCAAAATGATGAAATGTACGTTGTATTCTAAATATTCAAATCATTTGTTTTTGTATTTAATTGGAGGCTCATTCAGTGAAACACAACTAAGGGATGTATATGACATGCTAATGTGACCTGTAAATCGGTTACTGTAATAGATGTTTATCAGGCATTCTGTTGTATTGAAAACACAAAAGTCGTACAGTAAATAATTTCACATTATGTTCAATAAGACAGAGACTTGAAACTGCGTCACTTGCCTTCTACAAAGCAAGGTTATAAAGCGGTAATTATTTAGCCATTAAGGCTGTGTAAGAGACCACTGTATTTTTTCGCTGAATTAAGAGGTAGAAGTTTCCTTTTCTTTATGTCTTACCAGGAACATGAGGAAAAGGGAGAATACACACCTGTCGGTTCACTCTCTCCTAATTTTATCACGTATTACTAAAGAAATATGGTGGGAGAAAGTGAATTTAAGAATAAAGATAATATATTATTTTATTAGACTATACTTATTAAACTATTTGTATATTGCGTATTCAGAATTCCTCAGTTATTATTCATTCCACTATTCATTGTTCGCAATGCACTTCAGAGAGGTAGCCTATATTTATTTTTGCTCTCTTTTCGTAAAATGTAAATTTCTTTTTATATAGTAACAAACTGGACGTGCATTAGAAAGCATACACCACACGTGTTCTGTAGCTATGTATTTGCAATATTTTAAATTTTAAGTTTTACTATACATTTGTTATATTAAAAATGAATGCTAGCAACAATAATATGTCTTTTGACTTATCGATTAAATACATTGCAGAATTTTTATGTATTGTATTTTTTAATGCTAAGTTTTTACCGTCTCAACACCAATTATGGATTATCCAAGTAACTAATAATATTAGTAGCTAATAATGACATTTTTGTTAAAACTATATGATTTAAATCTTCAAGTTGTTTCACTGTTTGATTCATGTGTCATTTTCCAAACAGAGATTTACAATCTCTGTGGATAATGTTACCGTTTTACTCGTATTCATTATTTAAACAATTATACCTAAATAATAATATATTTCAATTTATTATTTTCATAGAGCGGCATTTTAGTGGAAGACAATATAGATCAATATCAAAGAGCAGTTTTGGTCGCGCGGCAACCCAAATAAACAATAAGCACCAATCGTTTTGGGCGACCCCCCGTTTTTTGGGTCTGTGGATCAATAAGTCGTGATGTGTTGCAGATCCCGAGTTGTGCCGTAACCACCGCGCTTTGAACGAAGAGCCTTCCTTACTGTACCGGCAAGGTTAACTATTGAGCCGTTCGGCCAGAGGTGTAGTTTACGACTAATCACCCCTACACTTCATTCCACCTCGTAGCTCATAGCCTTGAACCACCTGACAAACGACTCGTCATAGAGGATCTTTGCCAAACCACTGACATTACGTCAGTTCTGGTTCGGATTAGGCACCAGATGAATTCACATGTTGTTTGTTTTGAAGGTATTATGAAACACAGCCCTACACAAAAACTCCAGATCTCCTGTAATTTAATCATAATGATTTACTTCTGAATTGTTTCGTCGCTGCAGGCTTTATTCTATCATGGATATCAAATTATATATAAACAATTTTATTCTTGTCAATGCGAATTGCAATGGTATTTAGCCTTAAATTGTGTCGTTAAAAATATACATAATCGAAAGTTATGGACTTAATTAAACTTTCGTAACTGACAGAAAGGTGCAATATTTCTTTCAAGCATTCCGTATAGAAGAGTGACACGTTCAGTTTTCACGTCCACATAGAAGCCAGCACATTCAAGTTTTCCCTTAAGATATTCCTTTCGAACGGCATCCATTGACTGCGGGGGTGACAAGTGACCCAGTGGAGCAGGTAAACTAAACCCCCTCCCCCTTTCCCTCGCACTAAACCCAGGTAGTGTTGAAAGGAGAGCAAACACCTGAAACGTGTAATTTCATTCATTGTGTGTATGAATGAATGAATGCGCCTCAGGGAAGTAGGAGAACGTGTGTTTAAGTGTGGGAACTAGGAGAATGGCCTGACACGGACAGGACACCCGGCACACCCACCGTCCGGGTCTCCCACACTGAGCCAACAACAATGGGCACAGAGGTCAACGAGATAATACAACGTCTGCCTCGATGTACTACTTCCGTATATGTAACGGAAGTGTTCACAGATAGAGTATTTCATGTAGAACTGCTAGTGTAGGTTAGAGTAGTGGTATTTTCTTTGTTCTATCACTACCCTTTTATGTTCTGTTCAATGACTTGTAGGAACCAAAAACGGGAAATTCACAGAATGAGGTTAGAGTAAGTCCTATTTTGTTCAGTAAGTGTGGAATGTTTAGGTGGTGAAGGCCCTTAGACATTCAGAACTATACATGGAATTTCACTTAGTTTTATTGGCGGCTAGCTTTACAATGTTCTTAAGCCCATAAGAACATTGCTAAACCTTAAATACTTATGGGATTGTGCGATATGTCTCTTTTTAAAAGATATAATTAATAAGAATCCAAACGCTTGTTAATTTTTCGAAATGTTTATTAGTTGTTTAGAAAAAATATCAACGTGTACTTCATCGTTTGAAAGTATCTATACAGACTGTACAGACTGAAAAAAATATAATGTATAGGTGCCTATGAATAAGATCTTCAGTATGAGACATCTCCAATAATTCTACAATCAAAAAGGGGCTTGAAGTGTTTGAAGCTTAACCTGGTGTGGTTAAAATGCAATAACAACTGTTTACAGCTACCTATAATATATCTTCAGCATTTAGATACCTTTGCGCTGCTTCCTGCGTGAAAAGCTGTTCTGGATGGGTAAGGGGCCGCCTCCTATCAAGATTCATGAGGAAAAAGTTAGGGCGCTAATCATGTCCCCTCGTAAGAAGGGAAAGCCAGCTCTGAACGAGCCTCTCCATTCGCAGGGGATGGCACACCCTTATGTCTAGGCTGGCAAGAACGTCTGACTTAGGGAACGAACCCTACCATCTCCAACAGTCATCTCCCGCAGTAGACTAGACCTATTGAATTACCCTTGCCCCCCACAATCTCGACATTTGCGGTTAGTGATGTGCCGATCTTAGAAATCCATAAGGTTGCCCAGATTAAGTGACACATCGGTTTTTTCTATACCCAGAGTAGGTTCAACTGGAAGGTATAAGTTAGTCAGTCGTTACAAGTTATTATATAGAAATATTTGAATACATCACAGCTATTCCGAAACATAAAAATCATTGCTTATATAACTCAAATAGTTGTTTATAAATATTACATTTTTCAATATTTACTTCAAATCTATTTCCCCAAATATCCCACACATAACCTTCTTGTACTTCTTGAATAAATAAATATAAAACTCTTACAATAAAAACTAATAGTTTTTTCGATGAGCATTTATAAGACCTTTAAAATGAGGTAACTTCCATAATTATATGACCAAGTATGAGGATAAACGTGTTTGAGGTTTAACATTGTTTTTATAAGGTATAAGTCAAGAACGTTACACGAAACCACGAGGTTTGAAAAACCCCGTTATAAAATTGTTATGTAGGTGTTTGTAACACCTGTCTCAATAAAATTAAGGTTCAGGTACACATCTAAACTGAAAGCAGGTAATGGATTACGCTAATGTTATACTGTGTATATTACTCATCACTGTACACCTTCTTAGTAATTATACATACTAATTAAACAGGCTACGTTTATTGTAAGTCATATCTTCATCATAAATCATACAATTTATGTGGTGAAACATCATCATGTCATGGCTATGTATTCATACACGTATACGTGACTGAATGCTAAAATTACCGTCTTAACTTACTTAACGAGAAGAGAAGGTTTTGATTTAAAGCCGTGTTTAGAATATATAAAAACATTTTTACATAGTTTTCCCACATAAGTAGCCCTAATCCCGTTTTTACTCCAGTGGCAATCCAAAGAGTTGAATCTTGTGAGTGATGAATCTTGATAATCAGTTTGGTTTCAGATATTTTCAGATGGAATGAGGTTGAGTGACCTACTTAGGTCATACAGAAAAGAAATCAATAATTTATTTTGAAATTATGTTATACAAGCCCGCAAGGTGCATTCTGTTATTATGTTACCTGTTGCTCCGCATGGAATTTTCTACTAAAATACTGAGGCATACGCCATACATGAAGGAAGGGTTGATTCAATATGAATGTTGAATTCAGTTGGTTTTTCCGCCCGCCTAGTGTATCTTAAATCTAACACTGCCACAGAATGAGCCATCATAAGAATATCCATTTAAAATTGCATAACAAACACTCCTGAAATTTTGTGTAGATTACTGGAAGATTTTCCAATTTCCTGATCCATTTTAGAATAACTGGACTTAAATATTAATATTTTGAGGCCCTGACGTCCTTGATGGAAACAATTTTTATACGTGCCCATTAAATAAAAACAGGTTTTTTACTTTGCGCGTTTAGGAGCACTTCTACTTCGTATTATATTTCCGTCACCACAACTGAGTTGGCATCCTTGCCCTGATCAAAGAAATATAAAGTTCAGTTAAAGAGGCAAGCTTCAATCGAAAAATCGTGGAACTTCAACTTTATTATAACCAATAGAGTGAAAAACCTTACTTTCGGATATGCCTTACTACTTACTACTACTGTTCTGTATTAGTTCTTCAGAGGCATACATGCCAGTAACATGACACAGTACACTGTATCCCTTGCTTTCTAGTCTGTGTTTGCTATATCATCGTATTTTTCAGTCTGGGAATTACACAAGCTATTATTGAACTCATCAGTCTCGTATATCACTTCGGGCAGAATGGACCCACTGGCCCCTTCATGTTTCTCTGCCACAAAAATTTTACTTTCTGTCCGGTGCATTGCTTTGTGATTCCCTTGTCTTTGTCATGTGCTCACTGCGCTCGTTTGTTTCCTCAAAATAAAATCATAGAGCAATGGTTGGTTGAGTCATATTAGTGTTTGTTTCATCCGTTTTTGTTCCTTCAGCTACTGTAGATATGCGGTGCCACAGTGTCAAAGAAAACTAATTTCAAGTAACCAAAATAAACCAAATTCTTTGATTCTTCATTACCACTACTAATATTAAAACTTATGCAATACTACTGCCATACCTGTTTGCAGCACATTACTACAAATGTAACAAAATGTTACATGCAAATACAAAATTAATACTGAATATTTTATAATAGGAAGTATTTCGGAATAAAAATATGTGTGTTATTCCTATGTCTAAGCAACATGAATCTTCAATTTCGTATAAATCTGTCGAATAGACTTTTGTGTAATTGTGTATCTAAAATATCTTCTCGAAGTTATAAATTAATAAGATAGACACTATTAATGATCTAATATCACATTTTCGTAGTACTATAAGCTATACGCTTATGATACGCAAGACTCCTATACTCCTTCTCTCTGAAACCTCACAAGATATCTAGTGGATTATTGATAAATGACAAAAGGACCAATATGAAAAAAAAATAACTCCGAAGCTTGTGATACGTCTGGTGGGATCTATGTAAATCGAGATTGTAAAGTTTATCTTTGTGAGATATCCAGACCTTAGAGAGGGCTAAACTGAACCACCAATCCAAAATAAGCTCCTTGTCATCAATATTCATCATTGAGCCCATCACGGCTCAGCTTGCATACTGAGGTCCCAGCTAGCAGATTTATGACTTCAGCGCTCAATGCACGGTTTTCAGCTCAGCACACATAGAATAGACCACCACTGAGGTCACAACAGAAGTTGTTGACGGCTGTCATTAGTTTGATGATCTCTCAAGACGAAAATGTGTTTTTGGAAACGCTTAGACGTGAATTTATTGATAAGATATAAATATAATACATATTAGTTAACTTATTTTTTACTTACTTTATAATTTACGAGTATTAGTTTACTCCGATTTATGGTAGTTTACTTATTTAAAACACTACAGAAACGGTCAAATATAAATAACTGAATTGTAATAAGTAAGGGCAGTGGAGTATTGGTAACATACTCTTACAAGTGAAAGACCCGGGTTCGAGTCCCGGCATAGCACTACTTTTTCCGATTCAATGTCTATTGCAAATTATATATATATATATATATATATATATATATATATATATATATATTTACGTTAATTTTGTTTGTTTGATGTACAATTTGATTATTATATTATTTTTTGTTAATCCTTTTTGAGAACGGCAAATGCCGAATTATTAAAGGACATTTTTGTAACCAGAAGTCTTATTAAGCTTTATATATATATATATATATATATATATATATATATATATATATATTTATATATATATATATTGGATAAGCAACAAACATTTTTTGACCGACTTGGCCGTGAATGAGTTTTCCAAGTATACTGGTTGTGATACAGATGAATCCCCATACAAATAAAATTACGATCAGGTGAATATTTACAATCTTACTGCATTAATTCCCAACTGAAATTGTGTAACTCAATCTCCTCTAAGACTGGAACACGGTTTTTTCCGAGACAAGCACAGCAGAACAACGAATGTAAATGTCTCAATAGACCACTTAATTTACCAAATAGGGAAAGTATTAGTCGTAAATGTCTAGTTTCAGCTTCATTGGTGTGGGGTCTACTTTCACTTAGAGAACGTGGTTTCACCAAAACATAGTCTCTAATTGTTTTATGTTAAGAAAAACGTCTGAGAAATATGTTCGCTACAATTTTCTGTCAAAGAACCATCCTTATCAAATTTAGGATAGAGGTCCATGTTAGACATTCTAGACCAACTGCTAGAATGCCATTAGACTGCTGACAATTCACTTACAGCGGGGTCATCGTTGGCGCGGACGGTCTTTGTGCGCGGGTGACCTTGTAATGCCCGGGCCACCTTGAACCGGCCGCCGCTTAACTGAAGCAGACCGCCGCGTCTGTGACATACCATCTCAGACGAATTGATTGTTTAGCCCATCCCAAACCCCTTATACAGTATAAGAAGTTACGTAAAATTAATGAGGTGTGTCAACAAGGGTTAGAGTAGACTGAATGATCGTCCATCTCAAGCGAACCTTCAGAACCTAACTTTAACTTACAATTTGAATAATGCATTAGGTGATCCAATCTTTTTTCTGTTTTTAATGTAGGATATTTTTACCAATCTTATAACCTTCCTCTTTTCAAAAAGGTAGATGTCAAAAAAGTTTAAATGTTATCCATTATTGATTATCATAATCATTTATAACACAATTCAGAATAGTAAAGTGTATCTCTTAAAAGGTATTAAAGGGGGAATAGCTAATCCAGTAATCGCTTAAAATTTCATTCTCTGAATATTACTCAGAAAAATACCTTCAGTTAATCTAATTACTGTGATAAGATTTTATAGAAATGTACAGATTGAAAAAGTTAAAAGTTAAAATTTGTTAATTTTATCAGAGATTCCAATTACTATACTTTGATTTCTTATTCTTATTGATTATACAAAATAATTCCATAAAAATTATGCGACCGTAAAGAAAATTTCCACGCTAAACAATGGAATGCGTATTCATTTCGTTCACCAATGAAAACTGAAGCACAATTTAAACGACTCTATACCGCTGAGATTTTCCGGAAGGCCATTAAAACATTTTAATGCTGCAAAAAGTCACCTCCATGATGTCGCTGGATTAAAACTGTACTGTAGTCACAAATCAACTTTCAGGTCACATGTTACACAATTTGTTACAGTTTTAACACATTTCACCGCTGCAGTGAACGTTTCACCTATCCGATATTGATAAAAGTTAGACCATAACTTTGTTTTTTACAAATAAATTTTGATTTGTCTGATACTAATGGCATTGTATTTGTTGTTTATTTCTAAACTTCAATATTATTTTCGTATTCTCTCACTTATAGTGACGTTTTGAAAGTAACCTACAAAATGTGAACCAGTTGATAAAAAGCGACTTACATTTTAATTTTTACGTGTATGAGTATAGTCTTTAGAGAACAGTAAAAATGAACAAATTGATGATATTTCACTTCCAAATAAATAAGTTTATTGTGCTTAGTATGTTTATTTGATCATATAATGATATCTCTTGTTATGTGGCGTCGTTTGGAATACAAATAATATATATCGTCAAGAATGATAGGGCATTTGCCGTTCACTTGAAAACTGGTTCGTTTTTTGCCGAATAACAAAAGTATGCAAGGTGCTGGTGTTATTACTGCAGGCCATATGAATAGATAAGTTATTAGCTGATATAGATATGCCATTAAGAACACTACTTATGTACTAGTGTAGGAACCGCGTGCCAGTTTGAATTATACAAGCCTTGTACCTGGTTTTTTGAAAACGATAGAGAAATTATTTCCACTCAGAATCGTCAGCAGTGGCAGTTATGGGGAAGGCCGAAATTTGATGATATCAAAAGGGTTCAAAATAAGAAAGAAATTTTTTTGTCAGATTATATTTTTCTTAGATTTTAGATATTTAAAACCGACACGTAAATAATAGTTGTATGTCACTATTAGACAACTACATAAGGAAATTCAAAACACAATTTTTAGCCAGTTTTCGTTCTGTACACGGATAGCTTACGCTTATTTATAATTAATTTACATATCTCACGGTTGGTATTGAGTGTGCCAAGTTACGAAAAAAAATGTTGTGAGAAAAATTATCGTTTCATATTTTAACCCTTTTAGTACTCTCTCATCTCGACCCATGCTAAATATGACGATCGATTTCATCTTTATAGGAAATCCCTTTGGCGATCCAAGAAAAATGAGATTGTGAAATTATATAAAGCAATTTACTTCTGGGATCATGGACTATACGTGTCATAACTTGCTTATCAGTAATCTCCTTGGACGAAAGACCACTTCAAGTAAACAGTCTGTTCGCAGAAGAAGACGGGGACAAGAAGTAACTGTACGTCGAGCCAGCAGTGCCGCTTTACCTCGTGTTTACAGTATACAGCAGACGTCCTTGACGTACCAGGTTACACAACGTCAGCCCGTATCCCGTATCCTCCCCTCCCCCGCCACATCCACCGCCATACACGTCACCCAGTGGGTGTTGAGCTGCAGACTCCATAGTTCAGTTGATTCATTTAATTAAAATATCCAATATCGAATAATATTCTATAGTGGTTCAGTGGTTTTGCAGGTCTAAGGCACGTTGTTACTACATAGCAATACAGCTATTAATACACCTCGACTTTAAATTAGGTGCACATTTCTACCAAAGCCACATGTAGCTATAGAGATAGATAAACGGTATCTAGATATACAGCTATATAGCAAATTAGCTAGATACCCGTGGTTTCACACTCAGTTTAATTTTTTTAACAGATACACCATTAGCACATTCTTTTTAAATGACATTCCAAACAATCATGATAAATTGATAGTTATTGAAAGATATTATAATCTCTTGATCCATTTTCGATTTAAGTTTGACTATGAGGTCCGGAAGTTATAGAGTGATATTGTTTGTTATAAGTATATCTGTATTTTCTTCGAATTTCTCTCCAACATTTCTCAACAATTATGGTGATAAATTTGACTGCAGGTTATTAAAATCGCAATGCAAAACACCTTCAGACAAAGACAAGCTTCTGCACGTAATATAACATTTGAAATATAATGGGTAATAGAATATTAAGGGAGTTTTAAGACCAGTAGGGTGTAGTCCGGAGATGTTTTCGAAATATCAATAGCACTACATGTTAGCTAGAGACCATAAGAATATCCATGTAAAATTTCAGTACAATCGGTTCAGTAGTTTTTACGTTACTGAGTAACATACACACAAACACACAGGCAAATACCATTAAATTTGTATATAATAGTGTAGATATTTACATCAGACCTACGTCTTGCTGTACAGCATCAGTACCAATTTGCTTGGTCACACCAAATTGAATTAGAACAAGATTTAATTGTGTCTACTGCTATCGTGAAGTTGGCTACTCAGAGAAGAGGTGTGTTATGGATGCGTACATCATTAAGACGAGGAAAACATACAGTGGGTGACCTTGGGAGTCATCGTAACATCATTATCAGTTCTAGTGATCTACTGCATTTTGATGGAGGTTTCAAAATAGTTTTACGGATGATGTACCATATTTATTCCTGAAGATTTATTAAGCATTTTTATAACGAAACAATATTTAGAGAGAATATACCTGAAATAGAAAAAAATTGTCGCTTGATTTAAGCCAGTGGTAACTCGTGTCAGAGCTTTACTTATTGGTATGAAATGCTTAATCAAGTCAGCTACTTCTGAAATGAAGGCCTAAGTGCTTAAACTTTTGTTTGAGCCACTGACAGATTACGTAGAAATTTACACTAAGTACAGACTTTATGGAAGTTTTTACTTTAACTAATGTGATACGAATATTAAATCAACGCTTTTATACACAAACCCAACCTTTTATTTAGATACATGTATTTGTATGACATGTATATTATGACAGTAAACTATGTAATACTATTTCAGATTCAAAGATATATTTATTGCACTTGTACACTTCACTGGTTCGGCAATTTTCTCCACTATTGACGCCAGTCTCAATTTTCAAGATGGGTGGAGTCCCTATTACATGACCGTAATTCGCATACATGATACCTCTGGTACTAAAAAAGCTGTTAAAACGAGTTTTTACGGTTTTATATAACAAGAAATATATACATAACGTAGTAAGAAGACAGAAGCGAATGAGCACCTTGTAGTAAAATATTATTTAGAAACACACAACGCAATTTTTTGTTCATAAATTAAACAATAATAAACTATGCTAAAAAAGTTACTGTATTAATGTTTATATATATATATATATATATATATATATATATGTGTGTATAATAAAATCTGGTTTTTGAACAAACATATTATTTCGTTTAAAACTTTCAAATATTTTTAAGACGGGAGAGCTACTAGTTACTTAAAATTCCTTACCTTTACTTACAAGTAATTAAAGATATATTACACGATTAATAAATTATTGATTATTATATTAACCAATGTAATATACCGAGAGAACGATCTGTTGTTACCTGTTCGACTGGAATGTTTAACGGCATATAACAGAACTTTTAAAACTCAATAATATGATCCATTTAAACATGGAAGGTACATTTCGTTACTAGTTCGACTCGATGCTGTTGCACATTCTGAGTATAACTCAACTGTACAGCTGTGTAACTGCGTAGAATAAATGCATATTTAAGCGGGAAATTACCTTGAATAGTTTTTGCTGTTCGACACGGTAGGGCTGATGAAGTGAACGAAACGTATTTTTTAATATGATCCGATGAATAATCAGATAATTTATACATTGTATTTGATTCGCTGTCAATGAATCCCACATAATAAGATAAATTACGTCATGCTTATGGAGTTACTAGGCACTAAATTATTTTTAAAAGAATATATATTGTATTTTTGTTTACAACATATTTTAAAGAAAATAACAAAACGTAGGTGCTCTGATCTCATTTATAAGTCTCCAAAATCAAATAAATATCGCTTGTGGAATTCTATTGAGACAAAACCATCCATTACGAAAGGGGTGAATATAATTCTCTGAAAACGTGTATTGTATGACATGTATTTGCCATAATTCGCGAGTAAAATTTAATATAAAATATCCAGTAGAACTATTTCAATGATTTCCCGAAGTGTTTTATTATTCGGTTGACTGCTCCATCCAAGAGACCGCATTACTAATATAGATGGTTGCGGACTGGACTGTTCTGACTCAAATATTCCAATACCACGCTCACGTCACCATGTGTGTATGATGCATGAAGTAGACGAGCACATCACTCCGTTGATAACATGACGTGCATACAGTTAGAACCAATGAGCTGCAAAACCAGTACTGTGGTTTCCAGGGAACGTTTCATACTTATACTTCGAACAGTTATAACTCAAATGTAATATTTACCTTATGTATAATATTAGAAATAACGAATCGAAAATGGCATTATTTTTGAGTGTATAAAAAAGATGGTACTATGTAGAAGCTTTAGAACTCAACATTAATAACCCGTAAAGTCCAATAATGGAACATATTTTGAGTATGACTGAAAAGCCTATTGTTCAAAATAATTAGGATTTTTTTAATAGAATTGTTTTACGATAGACCATTACTGCTATCACATTATTTTAATCCCTGGTGACCCATCAGAAAGATCATATATTTGTCACTAAAAAGAATAGAAAACACTACATATAATAAGATCAACACCTAACACATAACTGCGGTTATAAACTATGTGGTTTTTACTGGTATTCTTATACGTCACGTAGGAAGTCGTTTTCCGCAGTCAACATGTTAACAAATAAAATTAGGCCACAAGTACACGCAATATTATTTACTTTCCACAGTATTATGCGTGTCATTACTTACAACAATAAAGGACCGGTCCAAGTGATATGAATCGAGAACGACGATAACTACTACAATTTAATGCAATCTATATTTTGTTTCTTTATTTTTTAATTATAAAGGAAAAGAGCTGTAAAATACACTTCTCTGATATAGAAAAATTGGAATCATTTTTGTGATACCTCCCCTCCATGAGGAGTAGGAAATTTGAACAATATTGTTACCAAGCCTGTTTCAATATTATTAAAGATAAAAATATGGTTTTGTTTCGCTGTGTACATGACTTGTAGCTTCAGGGAGTTACATGTGTTTTAATTATTTATGGCTCAATAAAGGATGTTTTTAAATTTAATATTATTTAATAAAATTATTGACTTTCCCCCAAAAATAATCGTACAATTATTTGTTTCATTAAAAAAACATATAAATTACCTAATTCTATTCATATTTCATGTACATATTGTAATAAATCATAACCTTATCTTCATCCGTTTCTATTTGGGTCTGATTTTGAACCTCCTATGAGCGGGCATGGGAGGGTTCTCTGTCATGTTTGCCTTTCTAAAACCTTAATCATTAAGGCAGACCCATCCACTCCTCGTAATACTTATCAATACCCTCGTTATATGTTACAAAATATATAACACAACGTTTGAAGGATTACATCTATCCTCTTCATCAGGTGACAAAACAGTTTCAATACCATCGTTATATGTTATAAAATGTATAACACAACGTTTCAAGGATTACATCTATCCTCTTCATGATGTGACAAAACAGTTAGTAAAAGAAAGAAAATATATTAAACATACTCCAAATCTGTTTCGAAACGTGTTGTTATTCATTGTTTCCGTTATGTTATTATAATGATGGCAAATATCAGAAATCCTATTTTATTTTCAAACCTCCCTTCGTGAATACTTAACTTTAAACTGTTATAAAAAAATATAATTTATTCTTTAAATGTTTGTAAAAACAGCTATAAATTAGAAGCATGTTATAATTATTTTATATCTTGGCTATATTTTGGATCAAACCTTCTCTTTTCAATTGGATTTTACATTGTGATATTCATTACAGCACATCTTCGTTAAAGTCTTTCAATTGTTTAAACATTTATTTTAAATTTTATCGGGGGTTAGGGAGCCCTTACGTTTTTGCCCCAGTATAACATTCATTTGCCTGCAGGTGTACAATCATTGTTAAATATCACAATATCAACCCTTTCTTTATCCATTACAAAAATAAATCAAAAAAGTAGAGAGCAACTAGATCCGATATTCTGTAATGCCAGTCAGTATGATTGGTTGTATAAAACATTCCATCACTGCTTCTAGTAAAGCAAATTGGAAACTGTGCTATTCTATTCATGTATCATATACTTATATTGCATAGATATAACTTTTCTTTTCAGTTTTTTTTTGTAAAGATTTTTTTGTATTTTTTAAAAATACCAAAATTTTCTTAGAATACATGAACAATATGCCGTCTTGAATTGTAGCAAAATCCAATCATTCATTGTACTATTATTATTACAACAGTTCAATCACATTTGTGAACCAGCTGAGATGATTCAGAAAGTCAGAATTTTTAAAAGTTAATATTTTTTAAACATTGTTGCTGTAAGCGATTTAATTTAAGCCTACCAAAGTTCAAAATATCAAGTTGAGTATCACTTCAACACATGTTCGCATTAATCCAGAAACTGTGTAGTGCTGTACACTAATGTTTTATCCATGTTAGATGCGATAATGGTATCAGAATCATCAGCTTGAGGGTGCCAGATGTGAAGAGAGGGAACATAGAGGCTTTTGAAAACTTTTAGATGTGTTTTTAAACTGTTGTCATAAAGGTAATGTGTTTATATTGCATTCTACATTATAGTCATATACAGGTATATTATATTCCAAAGGTTCTAACTTTGAACAAGACTATTAGAGTTTGGAATCTGTGATTAAATATTACGATTGAAAAGGGTGAATTATGCTCAGTGGATTTTCATTCAGTGATGCAAGAAATCAATAACGCTACGTTTCGAAATCTGCAATATGATCTCTTCCTCAGGTGAATAATCAACCCAAGACAACTAAATCTAGGTTAAAAAAAAACAATCATACCAGAACGTTGTGACACGCATAAGTCAGGAATCACAACTATCATAAATACGTTCCACATACATCCATTTCGCTAGTTGAAATGTGAAGTCAAGTATCGATGCTAGGAGAACATAGCTAGATTATTTAATGATTAATTGTCAAAATTCAATAAAATTAATTAATTATTAATTCATTTGTTACTGTTGCCTTTCCCAAGAATAACCGACCTGCGGACATTTTCCATCGTTACGTTTTGGAAGAACATAAACACACCGTTTCAACAACTGTAATCTGCTCCATTCTTCAGGTGTCAATTCCTAAACACATGGTTAAGCTTGTTGAAACTAAATAATTTAAATAGATAACGATGGAAATTCTAAAATCAAAGTTGACATCAAAGGCTACCTACGAAAAAACTTGAAATAAATAATTGGAATCAAGTATGGAGTCCTTTTGTTTTTGTGATGCATAATGATCGAAAATCCTGTTATCCTTTCAAATTGAGTTCCGTTTCATAAGCTCTTTTTCTCCTCTAAGGCTTCTTTTTACTGAATGCGGATTCCGTTTCAAGAGCGGTCGTGATTGTTTAGTAAGATCAAGTCATATTTATTTTTGCTAATGATTGTTTACTGTGAGTTGTCTGGCGCGACTGCTCCCGTGGCAGACCCGTCCTTGGGTCTGACTAAACGTTGCGTAATCCAAATCTCCTTTTGTACCAGAAGAACTTAACGTATAGTACTTTAATTGGTGCTGATGTTTAGCTCTGAGAAAAAGTCAAGGCCACTTTTATTGTCAGCAGTGTGATCTGTACTAAAACAATAGTATCCATGTGCCATTAACCTAGGAATATTACGATAGGATTTTAAGCAATCCATTAAATCTTGCTCAACGAGCTAAGGTTTCTTACTTTTTAAAATAATAAATAGACTTTTTTAATCAGTCCTTCTGCAATATGGGTTTCTCTAAAATAAATGGAAACTTACTTTATTTGTAACATTTATTGCAAAATGGAAAAGTTTATCCCCATAGGCCCTGTCTTAGAATTAACCTTAATATAATAATAACATTTCTTTAAGTCAAGTAAAGCTACTACGACATTAGATAAAATGATGTAATAAAGATCTCTTTAAAATTTAATAGGAATAACCAATTCATACGCACATTCATTACCACTCCATCCATCCTGCAAAGCCTATTACAACTAATCCATCTTTGACATATTTTCTAACAATTGAAGTTTTCAGTAAGGCTGCAAACAGTTTTTTACTCGCAACTGACTTAATATAGTTGGGAATACCATGCTCGGTAAGCAGTGGCAAATAATTTATTGCAAGTTGAGGTTTAGTTACGAGGAATAAGAAGAATACCGGTGCATTTTAATCTTTGTTGCAATTCCGTTCTTTGCAGTGTATGTAGCAGTGTACTGTGGGCGGAAGCTATATCAAGGGGTCACGCTCTGGCTGCTCGACACGGTCTACAGTGTGACGAGTCACTCGGCGGGTGGCGTTCTCGGAAGGACTGCCTATTCGGGAATCCTCAAGGGTGCAGTTAGTTCCAGTTTTTTTAGAACAGGGCCCATCCGGACTCCAGATGTTTTAGCAGTATTGTTCTATATCGCGGACTCTGGTCAAGTTGGGCGTGTACATTGGTGGGGAGGAAAGGCACATCCATGCAATGCTAATACAGCAGCTAGCTAGCTACTCGACTAGCAGCTAGCAAACTATGAACGAACAACTAGCGGCTAGTATAAATAAAGCTCTATTTACTAGCACGCTAGTGACTTTTAAAATGTTTCATTCTACTAGCCGCTAGTGGGGGAGAATAGGTCACGTGATTGACTAGCGTAGAACATTATGTAGACCGTAATGTAAGCGGACACCACTCGCGTCGTAAGAACTCCACGGAACGTGCTAGTTACTACTTAGCTGTCCTGTTACGTACAGTAGTTTTATTTTCAGAAATAAGTGTGTAAAACAAGTAGTAGTGTAATTAGAATTTTAAAATTCTTAAAAATGTAAAACTTAAAAAGTATCAATGCTTGTGGGATGTTTCAATTTGTGATTACAGCAAAAGAGCTTACAATTCATCCCAACTGAAAACATATTTGATACAGACATACACTGCAAAGTTACATAACAATATATATTAGCCAACTCACTGGTACATTCAGGGAACTGGAATCTAATGTAACTATCTCTGTTTGAATTGCCAACTACTCACCAGTCGCTTTTGTTCCTACGCGCAGCTCTATCTGTATTTATGAATGAAACGGGTTTTCGCCATAAGAACAATGTTTAACTTCGTACACTTTACGTCCTTATGTTTGATCGTAGCGTTATGGAAGTTGCCTTATTTTTAAAATATACTCATCCAAAAGCTTTTGAGTTTTTTCGATGTTTTTAGAGATTATTTTGAACTTTTTTGTAATTTATTGTTTAAATATTAAAAAAGTTTGCTCCATATCAAAATAATTTCAAATCGTTTGAATACATCTAATGGTAACATTAAAATGAGACATCATACTTCTACGAAAATATTATAAAGGTGCATCAGGTTTAACATTGTTTTTGTAGAGCTTCAATCAAAATGTTCACCAGTGCAAGTGCATGATCGTATGTAACATATAAGTAATGATCGTAGCGTCATGGAATATGACTCATTTAAAAGATATAGTCATCCAGACGCTTTTTAATGTTTTAGATATTTTTAGAGATTATTCTAAAAACCTTCATCTAACTTGTTTTTTACTTTATCGTTTACATAATATTAAAAAAGCTTTTAAAAAAATAACTTAAAAACATTTGGATGCCTCTAATTATATCTTTAAAATAAGCCATCCCTCATAATTCAACGACTAAACCTAAAGTAAAAGTGTTCTTATGGAGCGTCAATCAAGATGACTGCTAGTACAGCTGACTTCGTAGCTGTGCTTTTTTGAAGCGCATCTTCAACAAAAAACGAAGGCGATTAGAAGGTTAGAATAATGGGCTCCTCGCGAACATCTACGAACATCGAACTTTGTGCTGATTAGGCAGAGTATATTTAGTTACCTTGCTGAAATTTAAAATGCACATATGCTATATCAACCTATTTTTTTATTTTTATTGACATCAAACTTTTGCTGTTTAGATTTTCATTAAAACATTAACAGTGACTTTATATGCCTTCGTATTTTATGCCTTCAAGGTTCTTAAGCATGTGGAATATTTTTCCGTAGGTCCGACTCGCCCCTTTCCGATATTTAGCACTTCTTATCGGAAGCAATTGCATTTTACTTTAACGCATTAGTTCATAATGGTTCATATTGGAAGTCTGAAATGAGTAAATTATTAGAACAGAATCCCAATAAATATAAACTACTTAATTTTATTTAATTTATTCTACAGGATAACTGAATCTGTTTCACTTAGTAGTACACTTGTACAGCAGATGTTAAAAAATGACAAGATACAAATTAAAAATTTTATATAGTTCAAAATAAGGTTTACAAATCCTTTTGGAATAAATCATTTTGTGATTACTGTTAATAAACCGTTTACACGTTCGCCGAAAATGGAAAGCGCCGTGTTATCACTCAACTTATTTTAATGGTCTTTACAAAAAAGAAGAATGGTAAAAATTAGAAGTCTATTCCTTCCAAAATAGCGCGTGTAAAAATTGAAAATTGAGGTTAGTTTGAGTTTTACGTTTGTTCAAATTACCTGTTTGGACAGAGAGGTTATGTTTTTCTTGGGGTCCTTGAGTTTGTTCGCCTCATCGAAATTTTTAATTTCAGATATTACTCGATGGGCATTTAAAATGTTGTAAGAGCCACCTCTATTCTCCTATTCACCATTGTAAAGGATACAAAAAATTAATTTTGAAATTCACCAAAAAATATCATAAAATAATGTCAATACATATGCCCAGTCGATTTTAAAATACTCAACTGTTCTTGAAGTGGATCTCACACGCCATTACGGATTATAAAAATGCACAATTTAAATGAGCAGTAATTAATTTTCATACAATTATAATTGAGGTACCATTAAACTGCATTCCAATTAAATTATTCCTCATGAAGAATGCCACGTCTGAATTAAAATGAATGTGCTTTAGCTTCTCCTCTTCACGATAAGAAATAAAGCAACGGTTCTTGCTCATATTTCAGCACTTGCACTCGAAACAGAAATTGGGAGTAGATGAGTTATGATAATGTTCAAAACCAAAACTAAACTAACCAGATATAAAAATGTCTACCGATCATAATTATATAGGTTAAACATTATTTCACAATATTGCTACGTTCTCTATCACATTAAATTTGTATATTTTATTTTTATATTACCATACCAGGCGTTGACGTTTACTATTAAATGAACATAAGTACTTTATATAATGATATCAACAGTTGCTATCAATAATTTATTATTTTTTTTATTATTTTTTATATTTAACCTGTTTGAAATAACTTTTTTTAGTTATCGAGGAATAAATTAACTGTTTTTAGACTAAAGTGCAACAAACGCTACAGTGTAGATATTTTATTTATTAGATATCCGCTTAATTTCAGGTAGTCCAGTATAATCTTCGTGGTATATATTACTCCATTGTTTCGAGTCATCATGATTTAAGTATGCGTGGTACTCTATGGTAACTCTATCTATAGTACTGTATCTTTCATATTGGTACGTAATATTTCATATTCTAACTGCAACGTAACATGTGAGTACTATTTAATAAGAATTCTTCCGTAACATTGGTAAAATTCACCTGTAAATTAATCTGATAGTGTTAATGTTATCCTGCACCGTAGGTGTAATGCCAATAATGAAGAAGACAAAGGCAAGAGGGCTGACGCCACAAGGTGAAGTGATCAGCTGTTTGTTAGGCTTGTCTGTCTCCTTCTCTCTCACACCGTCAGCTGATTGTCGCATTGTGCTACGTCACCACTTTACTTTCTCTCTATATTACACGACAATGAAGTCTTTGTCGTCGGTTGATGACCAAATAAGTATTATTCCGGTTCAGTTAGTATGACAATCGATGAAAGGATCGTCTTGCAGGCTTTTCTACAAACATAATCGATGAGTGGTAATTCAGTCCAGCCTACATGTTCAGTAACTCTTTTGTGTTGTGTTTTATTTCAATGGTGATCACTGATTTATTTCCCTGTACATACGTATACTCTGTTGATGCACATAAATGACCCCCAACATTGAAATATTGTTAAATTTCTTTTGCCTGCCTCCGAACCTAAAACTTGTCTACGCTACTGTACAGACTTTATGATTATGTCAACAAAATCAGAAAATCTTTCCGCACGGGTTAATACTAATCCATTCAGCCATAACTTCGGGCTCCTGCTGCACTCTCGGACGAAAATATCTCGACGAAAAGAACCAATTACGTACCGTAACATATTGAAATTCTAAAGGGTCTGATCACGAATCTTATAGAGAGGAAACGAATATTTTTAATTCTTCTACCCTTAATATCGTAGAAAAGGTTAAAGTTGTTTTGGCAGATAACGGAATGTACTGGTCATTTGTCACGAGGATATTTATGTAGCGCCAGGTTATGCTATAGTTTAACCGAAAAGCAAACGCACGATGAATCAAGAAACCCATAGGCTTTTTACAACACACCGATTCTGTTATTTGATCAGCTGCAGTCCTCTACAATCTTTATACATTTTGTTATATACTCAGTTGTTTTATCATTTCGTATATATTTATTTATGTACGCATAAACATTACTTGACCTTGAATACGTTATAACAAAAAAACTAATAACACTATAATTACATCAGTTGTAATATAAAAATGGATTCTAATTTTATATACTTTTTTAGATTATGCTTCTTTAATATTAATTTTTCTTTATCAGTACTAATAGTTCTGATGTACGCTGTACCAGTTTGCGTACATGAATCATTCCAACTGTTGTTCCCAGACATTTTCTTATGATGACAAGAATACAATTAGGATCTTCTATTTTAAACTCAATTTAAACTTTGCGTTTTGTGACTAAACACGCCCAGAAGGTACAATGGGGTAGGAGTGTCCTGTATGGGAGAGCCCTGAGAAGTGAGAGTGAGGGAACATGTGGAGCGGGACCTAACTGTACGCCCACGCCACTCTGGGTCAGTCAGCAGTCTGTCAGTGGCCGAGTGTGGAGTGAAGTGTTGTTAGTGGTGAGGATACAAGGATCAGGCCACGAGTGACATGGCAGCCGCCACTTGAGATGGACAGTGGTGAGTCGAGTACAGCATTTAACCGACTAGAAATCTTGTAGCTGAAGGAGTTATTAAGGACACATAATTTTCTTAAAATTGTGCCCGTAATTCTACGACTACAAATAAAGTTATAAAAGGTTTTTGAAGTTTAACATTGTTCATATGGGGCTAAAAAAGATGGCCACCAGTATAGTCTAATCTTATGAAGGACACAGCATATCTATTTTGACAAGGTCATCTTTCTAAAATAGTGTCATTTTTTGTCCTGAAGTGAGAAATATCTTGATAGAAAAGTCCTAGAGATTTGACACACACACGTAGTACATACATTCCTCTTTATCCAAGGAAGGAATTTGATTTATTTAGGAGTAAAAAAACTCAAAAAGCATTTAAGTTACAATGAGTTATGTTATAAGTTAAGTTAAGTAGGCCATCCACCACTGCCAATCAGCCTATCTTATTGTCTTCCATTCAAGACCACGTCTTGAAACTTTCTACAATCAGTAACCATGAAAACAGGAACATTTTGATCTATCGATCATACATTTGTACTATACCGAAAACAGTTACAGTCGGTTCAATAAAGACTTATTTCGTTAAATCGAGTACTAATTTTGTATGAGTGTATGAAACTGTTGAATTAATATTATTAAAAACTAATAATAAAAAGACTGGATATAATTATAAAATTAAAATATGTTATATTTTAACATTTTAATATATTATATTAAAATGTTAAAATACTACAATTAGATTATTTTGTCCTTTCAAATTATAATTGTGTTTGTTGATTTTACTTCAGTGAGAGATTAGTTAGTGGTTCTGTAGCTATACAATATGAATGAGGCTATTTCTGGCATAGCTGCGCTGGATTAGTAGAATGTGGTGTAAGCCAATTTACTTCCACCACATACATTTGAAAAGGAAGTGTAAGTAAATGTGGCTTCCCGTACCTTAAATCGACGTTAAGGTTAGTAATTACTATTCTGCGTTTCCAGTACACTAATTCAAGTGTACTTCCACCGAAGTAATTATATAATAAAATAATGAATAATATTAATAAGATACAAACATGATCAGCATACCGTATAATTATCAACTATTTCTAAATACACAGAGTTATACACAGTGTATAACGGGTGAGTAATATTTCAGAAATTGGTTCAAGATTTCAAAACTTGTGAAGCAAAAATGGAGTGTACGTTAGTAATTATTTTCCAAAAATAAGTAGTTTCCAGTCTGTAAGTGTATTACAAAACTTTCCAAGTAACTACTTCTTTTGGCGGTTTTTGGACGTATGTTTTGCACGGGAGAAAAACTTTCGTTTCGCGTTACAGAACGTCACGCATCACACATGTTCGCTCTGTAGCCGCTAGGAGCGAGACTGTCGTGGCCATTTTGATGTCACTGCGTTTCTCCGTTCAGTGGCTATCCAGGCGTGCTAGTGATAGGTTCCTGTCGTTCCTTGTTGAAGTAACTACTTATTTTGGCGTGCTATGGATGTATGTTTTGTACGGGGGGAAAACTTTCATTTGTAATCCAGGAACTTCGCGCATTTTTATGTTTTCCTCGTGCTTTCAAAGTAGAATAACAGCTTTACCAAACCGTTATATAAACATCTGATCTGAAGTAACAAAAGTTGATGAAAAATCTGTTAGGAGAGATTTAAACGGAAATATAAACAACAATAAGAAACAACATTATACATTATAAGGAAAATAACTAAACTCTTCTCTAATCTAGTAGTGTTTTACAATGATGTCTTTTATAGCTGTTCGATCAGTTTACTCATATTATTATTATTCACATAAATGTTCTAAATATCACATTACCTGGATGTATCCCTGCTTCTGCATACTTTCCTTGGTTATGGTTTTTTCAGGTTAGGTTACTTAAGCTCCAATTTAAGCTGTCAAAATTTACAAAGTCAGTTCATTCTGTCTGCCATTAGTAGCTATCTTGACTTTATCAAAAACTACCAACTACTAAACTTCCTACCAACTTACTAAAAAACTTCCAACACCAAACAATCGTTGCAAAAAGTCTGAAATATATGGTAAAATACTGATTTGGATAAATATACAAATTACTAATTTATTTGTTAACGAATCCAACGTAAAATTGATTAACTTATTGCATTATCTAATAGCAGTATTTAAAGCTCATCGGTTCTAAATTGAATTTCAGCACGGTTAATATTAATTCCTATTCCAGTTCATAACTAGTTTTGTCTTGATGGGATTTAAAAAAGGATTAGTAATACATTGATTAGATATTTTCTAGCTAACAAAGCCGTTGTGTAATTTAATCCTGGAATAACATTTGTCTTTCTCTCAATTATAACCTTTACTCAATGTCACTTACCTTACATTCAATAAACAATTAAAATATTTTAAAACAGATTTTGATACAAATTTTGCTGAAGAAACGTCAAAACTAATTATTTAACTTTTTAAAAGTTAAATTAAATTTAACAGTGCCAAACGATAAAAACAGTACAGCTAGATATGCAACTACAATAGATGCTGTGTTTACAAGATATTTATTAAGATTGTATTCCAGAATTTTTTTCTTGTTTCAGTTATCATAAATCCATTATTTCATTTTTAGAATGTAATGCAAAAGAAGTAATTATTTCGGAAAATTCAAGGATGTAGTGAAAATGATAATAACCAAATCATAAAAGATAATATAAACGATAATAATTGAAACATTGCAAAAATAGGTATAAAATTAATAGAAAATAAAGACTTTAGTATCTCGTATTGATTAAAATATAAAAATTACCATTTTATAATTAGAAAACGTACATTTCAAGATATATATTCACTGTCCGTTAGTAGTCAGTCACTTCTGTTGGTCAGTCTCGTAACTGCCTTTCCATATTTTTAATAAACAAATATTTATTGTCTAATTATAATCGTGAAAAAATTGTCTCATTTACGCATTAAAATAAGGAAAGTATTTAATTTTAATATAAAATTTCATAAAAACTGAAGATCATTACTAGTACTCAAGTTAATAAAACGTTGTTAATGCTATTACATCATCATTGATGTCAAATTTGTCCAAATCTGCCAAGGATTAACTAAGTTACTGCCTTTTAGAAATTATTTTATGTCTGTATTACATTAATAGTAGGTTTAAATTTGTATTTTTAAAAGTATAGATACTTGTGAATATCGTAAAATTTGGCAACGAACTGTAATTCAAAGGCACTATCGTGTCATAAGATTTTGAATTAGGGTATACAGTACTTTGGTTTAAACAAACTTTTTGTCCAACGATGCATTTTACTATGAAGTAAAACACCTGGTGGACTTTAATTTACACTAAAATAATACAGGAACTTAACAATTTTCTTATTTTTCTTTCTGTTATTTTCTAAAATATTGTACGTTACAACGTAATTTATATTTACTTGTTCTTTTATCAATACATAAAAGGTAGATTCGATTTAGTGTTGTACTTTGGGCATCTAAAATCATGCACGTTACGCTTCCAGTTTCCGGAAAACGCGTTTATACCGTGTGCCGTGTGAAGTAGACAGCGTAAACTGTCGGGGGGGGGGGGGCAGTTGTGTTTGTTTACCTCTATGTCCACATACTAAGTAGGACACTCACATCAAGGTGGCACGTGACCCACATTTCAAGGTCTTCACTATTGCAGCTGTGTTATTTAATTAGTGCATAGTACTTCAAGGCCGTCTTTTTTCTTCAAAGAAACATGTAAATACTTGGTATCGATAAAAAATTATACTCTCTTCTGTGTCATCGTTGTTATCATTGTCATTGTGTGTGATTTGGATAGTTCTTGTTTTTTCTATATATATAATTTCATTTTTATTTAAAACTTCCTGAAGACGGGGGTATTAAATCCCCCGAAATATAGAAGTGAAATATATAGTTTTTGTTTTCTTCTATTCAACACAGTGATTAGTATATGAAAATATAATGAAATTCGGTTTCACTACTAGTAAGGTTTCACTCGTACTTTCCTTTTTGCAGGCTTATACACTTCTTTCGATAGTATGGTGTTCTCCAAGGATCACACATTTGCCTTCGCCTAGTAAATACCAGGAATTAAACTCAAACTGGTTTTTCCGAACACTCAGTTGAACTGTTTTTGGTACTGGAAAGGAGTAAAAAGCTAGTATTGGGTGAGAAGCAAAACCACTAATATTCGTTGCTCACAAAACAGTATTTTACAACACAATCAATCCATCCACACTAAACTTTAGTCAGGATTCACTGTTGGTTGCTTATCATATTGAATCTTTAGTATATGATACAATTCATGCATAGATACAACTTTGATAGTTTATTGCCATAAAAAGTGCCAGTTTATAATAGTGGTTTACACCTCAGGGTAATCTCATTTTGAAGTCATTACCTCTGTACACTACTGATAATGAGTTTGAGTACTAATTGGCCGTTATCATGTGACTTATGTTTTATAGGTTAATGACATTATTACACAACTCGGGTCTACGCCTACTATTGTGTACGTGTACCCGTTTCACTCTGATAACCAGGAGCAAATAAAATTATTCCATATATATTATACAGGGTGTTAAAAAGAGGTGGGAATGTGTTTAAATAGATGAAAATAAACATAACCTGCTAACGGTAAGATATATTACGCTTCGTTTAGAATTTATCTGTTTGTTGTGTTTAAATTAAAAAATAAATCAGATACAGTTTAAGTTGTGGTGTTGTAATTTTGCATGTGTATTTGTTAAAGGATGTTATATTCTGCGAAAATAAAACATCTATCCACATCTATCATCACTAGTTTTAAAATGGTGGGATATTTTTTTATAGGCAATGATGAGAAAACTTTCCAGATTGTGTCAATAATGCACTGAATTTGAATACACAAGAGAATAAAAACACATTTATTACGTTATTATCATCCGCATATAAAAAATGAGTAATGAAATAAAAGTGTTATGATTTACAAGTAATATGTCTTTCTTAAACAATTTTAAAATACCGCCATTCTAAAATTAATTATGAACGATTTTTTCATCCGAAATTAACATTTTAATGAGTCAAAAACATTAAAAATTGCAACGCCATAAATTAGACAATTTCTGAGCTTTGATTTTATTAAATAAAAAATACAGGCAAACACAGACGTAAAATAAAGTGAAATACACCACGGTGTTATAGTATCTTTAGTTTTGCTGTATTTTTACCTATTGAACCATATCCAAAAATATTTCCCTACATTTTTTGAACTTCCTGTATATATGGGAGATACTTATATTTCTCCATATACATAAACGTATGGCATACTTTGTAACTCAGTAGGCAAGGAATTTATTCTGACCACTACCGCAGATAAACCACATTCGTGGAAAATGTTCCATATGAATTGCTATCTTTAAATGGTACTCATGAAGCACATACTATAAATTTGAATATTCCAGTTCAAAAATATTTCAAAATCTCATTCAATTATACACGGTTTTTATGAACTCTCTGCCTAGATTTCGGAATAATGTTACCCGAATAAAACGGGAGATAGAAAAATCTTATAACGATTTTGTCAATCTATATTTGTCAATCGTATATTTTCGTCGATACCCCAAACCATACTTATGTAAATAAAATTTGCCGTGAATATTAATTTCACCTGGAACTGTATTCAGTTCTATTTCAAGATGGTGACCGGAAAGCTAACAACAGTTATTAACAAATAATAACTTTATTTAATAAATGTTAGTAACAATTAGATTATAAAGTGGAGGCATAACTGTGCCACTCAGTAACCTTATAAAATTGTTAAACTATAATAATTCTTGGTTGAGGTTTTATTAGTATTATTATTATTATTATTGTAGTTTAGTATAAGTATAATAAAGGGTTTCTTTATCAGTATCAATAATTAATTTAAGATTATAATTTATTGTGATATAACCAGCAGCTGAGGACAAGAATAACACATAATGGATGAGGCGAGGAAGAGGCGTGGTAAGGTTATATTCGATCATTCCACTCCTAACAATCAGGAGTCCGCCCATTGTCCCAGCAATTGACGCTAATTAGTCTAATTAATTAAGTTGGGAGTCTCGGGTTAAATTCAGGGTCAAGCGGCGCGGCTTGGTCGATTCTGTGTCTCTAATAAAAACTAATTACCGACTTAGAAAGCATTTCATGGACAGACTTTACGCCTACTAGAGTACTTAGCTTTCAAGTAAATAGTAAACTTCTACCTGACATTGTAAGTTTAACGCTCCAATTGCTCATGAGGTGAGCAATAATTCAGTGATGTTACCAAGATTTTCACGGGGGGTTTCACCTAGAGTTAGCACACGTGAACGAGTACCGAAGATCCTGACAGAACATTACGAAAAAGTTAGCTCATATACGAACGGACTGCCTTTGTCCCCAAAAGCAATAATGTTCTTCCTTGGACGAAGATGAACGTATAGTCCTCCGGAGACTCAAGAAGTTGAGGCGACTCTCAGGCCCCGATACGCGCAGTCCGGCCTATCTGCCGTCACTTTTTTATCGATTACGCTTATACTTGGCTTTCGTCTGCAAACAGCAAATATTTTTTTTATTTTAGCTTAATATTCTAGTAATTTTTAATTTTGTTTTTTATTTTGTGAAAATAGTTCAAACACAAAATGACTACGACATTCGCGGCATATCTCAAATATATTACGTTACATTCAATTACCTTCATTCCTCAGTTCGTATAATTTTACCTCTGTACGAAAAAGCAATCCTACGTGTAACCTCTATCTAACATAAAAACTTAAAAACAGTCTTGATTTTGTAACAAGTCTTATCATCAACAAATGTTCTTTTCTTTACGTGTGCAGGTTTGAGTTCTTTAATATACCTTGTCTTATATCTTAGCAGTAAAGTATTGATTGTTGATGCACTATCTTCAAATTGCGATTGTTCGTCAATTTGCATTGAACTGCTGTTTGCTGTTGCTAAATCACCAAGATGAACCTTTGCGCTACTTGTTAACAGATGTTTTTTAGTGTTCCATGTTTTGAGTCACTTGTCTGTTTTAAGATGTAAATACTGTTATCATAAGTATTAAATAATAAATGCACACCAACAATCACTAGTTCAGATGTGTTGTCATTTTTATTCAGGATTCCAGTCCATGCTTGCTCAGCATGAGTCATGCATGCTCTGACGGCTGACCATGCACGCACGAACACCGACACATCGGCAGTTCATTACGCCGCAATGTAATAATTTTTAAATATCGATTTCCGTCATTACTGATATTTTTGCATAACCCCAAAAATTGAAACGCGTACCACAGGTTCGGAACCGCTGTCCTAGAGCAATGTCAAGAAGGACTGTTCACGTTTGGAGTGAACTTTACATAGCCGTATTTGCGAAAAATTTAAACTTGCTATTGTTTAAGTCTCATTACTCACTGTGAACATACGAAATCTTAGCAAAATATAAAATGGTGAGGTAAATCTTTATCTAAAGTGTGTTGATTTGACATAGAATGATCTTTGACTACTAATAAATGCATTGGAAGGGGAGGTCGTGTTTCTTCTCTAAACCTATTGACAGATATAACTTTCACTGTGGGGAAGAGTCACGGAAATGAGTATAGACAGTACTTCCACCCGACAAAATATAATAAAGAGAGAGGATGTGTGTAGCATATAGACAGGTAAGAGAATGTTACGAAACCCATATATAAAAATAGGCCTTAACATTGTTTAGGATTATTTACTATGTTTAAAAAAATAACATTTGAACATTCAGTGAATTTCTTTTAAAACGGCATGGCTCATGAACAAATTGAACAATATATACCTACCTTGTAAGAGAAATGTTTTGTTTACAAAAGTATCGGACATTATACTATATACCTAATTTAAAAATTACTACCAAATATTAGTAGAAATCGATACAATCTCTTAACGAGTTTGAGTAAAAGCTTCACATTAGTATTTCACTAAATCAAAATAAATACATTAATTTGCAATGTTTATTCTACGTCCGATATTAATGCTAGAATTTATACTTATCAGCTTATCCACCATTTCTCATCACTGTCGATCTGAAACAGCTATAGAAAAGGGTGTTTTCATTTCTATTTTAATTCTGCAACAAACATTGTAAGTTTTAATTTAATACATAGTATCTAGTTTTTATATCCATGTTACTAAGCCAATTTTTACAATGGACATTTAATTATTTGGAAATATACCAAATCATAACAATACAAAGAAACATAATTATATAATAACTCATTCCAATAGGCTTATATGTTTATTGTTGTATTCAGTGGGGGAGAGGAGTGCTTATTTATTGCATGGACATGGTCAAGGAGGTAAAAAATAAGGACCCCCTTATTTAAAGGGGGTGCTGTTTAGGACATGCATACGACAACTGTGCTGATTTAGCACCCCCTTTAGTGACGTCACGAACAAGGGGCGCTAATTCAGATGCACCACCTCAATGGAAGAGGTATAAACCCGAAAGCACCCCTGGATACGTCACTGTATCAAACACCGCGCAGGACGGGATTGCAGCTGCAGCAGGGACCTGTGAGTCATCGGGTCCAGGTCACTCTGGCTGTGACGTCACACACATTGTTGCCACATCTCCCCTCCACCTTCTCCCACTCCAGCTCCAGCAATTATCCGCTCCGGCCGAACCTGCTGGACCGTCAGGCTCAGAATATTCCGCGGATCGTAACAACAGATGGTATCACCGCCGTTCCTAGGAAGAAAGCATGTCTGTTCCGGTGAAAATGACGTACTCCAGATAACCAAAGATGTAGTCCATAGAGGTTCTGCCTTTGTCGGTAAACATGTTATGTGATAAAAGAAACTTGTAAAGAACAGTCCTACGATACCGATTCATTAATGTGCGTCTGAACATTCTCTGTCAAATGTCATATGTAGTGTAAAGTAAACGTAGCAATAAACATATAAATTGCATTATAAAGAATATACACTTTTAATATAAAAGTTTCATACATTCCTAAACGAAGGAAAGAGATACTAACAGAAGGTATGACTCTGTGTATAAATCATCAAGAGATACAAACTTCAAGGACAGGATGAAGTCAGGGCGTATATTAGTCTATTATCTTATATTATCCTCGGCCCTCCTTCGACGTCTTGTAAGAATCTCTAGGTCAAATAGTGAATAGTGTCACAACTTTGAATAGTGAAGGGATAAAATTTGCCATTAGAAACTCAGACGCTGAATGTGCCAGCCAAAACAAATATCCGTTTTTTTTTTCGAAACATAATTAAAAAATTTAGTCCTCGGTTCCCGTTTTAGTTTTAATACGAATGCGCTGTCCCTCACAAACAAACATAGCACCAATTATCCAACATGCAGCAACCTTAACAATTGCCAACAGATGATTTATACTTGAAATAACTCACAAGAATGGTGATTTCTGAGTTTATTTCTTCATACACCACTAACTGATCAATTCATTTGTTTTGAAATGCATAACTGGGTAAGTTGGCGGTTTAGCTTAATAATAACAAAGACAGATTGGAGATTAAGTAGGACATCATAACTAATATTATCTTACCACTTATTAAGGTTTTAAGTCAAACAAAGAAAACAATACAAAATGTGAATGTCTTATAAGTTCAAATAAAGCTTTTGGGAAGTCTTTGGTATACACTCTTGTGGTAGCGATAAACTCCAAATAATTGTTTTATATATATATATATATATATATATATATATATATATATATATATTTACAAATAACTATTTAAGTGCTGTACACACATATACATATAACATATTTAAGAGTAAGTATGGTGTATTAAAATATTCTAACATAGTAACTTAACGATTCCTAACCTCAAATTGGTTTGTGTCGTTACACTTTAATCGATATCCAATTATGTTACAACACTAAATAATATCCAATTATGTTACAAAATTAAAGCACAATAATAATGATCGGTCTGACTCAACTCTCGCAGAATACGGCAATCAAATGTAATGTTGTTAGTATTTCTTTTCTAGTGTCCTAACTAAAGATAGAATGTTGAGTATTGCTGTTTCCAATAAGGACAACGTTAAACTTTAATTATATTTAAGCCCTTATTTAAAGCCGTGGAATTATCGGTGATTCCCATTTTTAAGATCTTATTTATATGCACCTTTCCTCCCGTTAGTTTTGTTTTAAAGTTTATAAATTTTGCGTAACAAACAATGAAGTAGTTTGTTAGAAGTTTGTTGAAGAAAAATTCTAAAAGAGCTAAAAAGTGCGTATTAATTATACTCTTAAAATTATACATAGCTCATAATTCTACAATAAAAATAAGGGTGTAAAATACATGATGATTATCTTCCTAAATTGTTCCTAAGAGACTAAAACCAAGATGAATTTTCAAACTAACTGATTTCACATAGGTAATGAAAAAGTAAAATTCTGAGAGCTCCATAATTTATCCACTGCGATATCGACGCAGTTGGGTTTAACGTCATTTGGTTTGATTTTATTAAGCATTCCGCTGTAAAGTTCATACTAATTATTACCAATTTAATCACTTACGTCACTATTATGGAAATCTCGTGCGTGGTGACCGTAGTTCCCCATTACGAGAGTGGTGGTGGTGCGGAGGTATCTTCTCGTTATTCCTGTTCCTGCGGGGGTGACAATATTACGTTATCAGTGCTGAAACACGTACTCGTCTTCAACCAACTCTATCACGAGTCTTTTTACCCTTTATATCGAATCAAGATGTTAGTATAGACAGGAATTTAAATTATAAATAAACAACTTTCTCGTACAAAACTCATAATGTACTCGTATTTTCCTTTTTTCCTTTTAACCGAAATGTACAATTCATTTAAAACTATTATCACATGTGTAAACCATTCATAACATCTTTTCAGTAAGGTCTAGTTCTTAACGTTTTTAAAGCGTACAAAATTGAATCATATCTCCTTCTAACAAATGTCATCTGGAATTTTATGCACATTAAATACGGTCTATTTTTAACCATAGAAATAGACCGTAGTTATATGTTTTGTAATTAAAACATTAACTTAAAATCTACAGTTGACATTCTATAATTCAGAAAATCTTTTCCATTAATCACAATCCTACTTTAGAAGTTCACTTTTGTTAAAAAATTTCAGGATATATTGGGAATAGCCTTAATATTTATATTACTGAAACGTGCACTCTTTCTATGTCTCAAATTATATTATTTGTATCGTATTTTCTACCTGTTTTTTATTGATTATGACGGTTTACCGTAAAAACTTAGCATGAATTTTAATCGTTGTAGAGTTCCGTCTCATAGAAGTAACGATGTTAGAAATTCAAATTAAATTTACAAGTGATAAAATCCTTTGAGAAAATTAGCAGTAGATGATAAAGGAAGATCGTAGAAAATATCAAGCAACGGTCGAGCAAGGGTAAATGTCAAAATATTGGGTTAAGTAAGTGTAGTTTACCACAAAGGATGACGATTGAAGTGAATGAGGATTTCGTTGGAGTTGGAGGTTTTAGCAATCTTAAACATGAGAGAACTTTCCAATGCTCACTTTTGCGATTCGATGTTTCAATGGAGCTTCTCCGTCTTTCAAGGTTGCATGGTTGAGATAGTGTCCCACTTCTTCCTCATGTGATTGTAATATGGTGATGGGACAGATAGGAGCTCTAATTTCCCCAACTTTATGCATCATGAACTCGTATCACATCACAGGGAAATCGCGCAGAAGACCTTGTGTACTCAAGCTGGTTGGAGTGATCGCTGAACGATTTTGTCCTCGCAAACAGTCCGCCTGCTCGACCGCTGGTGATGGTTAATAAATCGCCTTTAAGCCGTTTATCCCCAAGTTGTGTCAGAAAGGGCTTCTTATCCTAGCTTTTCCTGATGAAATGCGACATTCTTTGCCTATTTTTGAATTAATTACGTTAAGGTGAATGTAAATTAGTGCGTGATTAAGGAAATAACAACTGCTGTATAACTAGAGCTATAAAGCCATAAATTTTTTATTGTTGTCTCTGTATAAAGTTCATAAATTTGCTCATACGCCCTTAATCCATGAAATCCTAGATTCTAGTGCCCTAGGGTGCAATGGTTTTGAACGGATAATGTTGCGCCGCATTACCATTCGATTGCGAATTGTGACAAACAGGTCAGTGCTTTATTGTGATTAAAAATTTAACATGGATAGATCTGAAGTTATGGCTTTTAGGCATGAGGACTTGATCGGTGCTCATAAAATAGACTACACCGGTCCGGAAGTAGGATTGGAAACAATTTAGCCTACCCGTCAATAATTGAGTATTCAACGCCGTCTTTGTTACTGAGAAACATGCAGTCTATAAAGTCTATTGAAAATTGTTGTTAAATACAACTTGACGGCGCCTTTGAAATTAGAATGATTAAGATGAAGAGCGATCGATCCGGTGCGCAGATGCTGGGAGTTTGTAACGAGTCTGACATAGTGAAGTTGTTCGATTTTGTTGTGATTTTCTTTCTGTCTGGTTGTATTACATGGAGTTGTATTTCCTCTGAAGTTGCTAAGTACACGCGTTGTTAAAGTGCCTGGTATGAAATAAGGGAGGTTTTGTTATCAGGAATTCTTTTAGCTGGCCAATCTGGTATAGCCGATGTTTGAAAGTACAGATTGGTTCGTTCATGAATTTACTATTTTTGTAAACTTGTAAATAAATACCAATCTATATTTTGCCTTTATATTTCATATTTATTTAAACGCCCATAACTGGAAGTTGTTACCTTTTTATTAAATATAATACCATTTATATACTTAGTTGCTCTCTATAGAATAATTAACATAACATGCCATTTATCATTTAAGAAATACTTTTAGTTTAGTTAAAATGTGTAAACTTTTTGAATTTTCGAACTGTTGATTTTTGTCTTATTGTTTTAATTCAAAAAGATACAGATTTGTTTATTTATGCATATTTCACAAAACAAATGTTGTTCTACAATCAAATGTTTTCATAGTTTAAAAACCTTTTACACAATCTACGAGTATATATGTTTTAGTGTTATATTTTACATATTAGGCAAACTAAAATTCAGATTAACCTACCAAAACTTACGTAAATCAAGACAAAAATCAGGTAAATAGGATCACCTAAAATAAAAAATTAAACTGTTAATTATCTATTAAATTTATTCCCAATTACCTGAACGATCTTTCAGCAATCAGAGAAACGTACGTTGTAGTTCGTGCCCATTTCATTCACGAATCATTGCAATTTGCGTCATTCATCAAATTGATGATGTCTTCGTGGTTGCTTCGAAAGTTCAAGACCGACTCTCTTCTGATTTAAGGACATAAATCTTCAGACCCTGACCTGACATTTAGATTTTTGCCATTGTTAGAAGATAAATAAATACCTGTACAGTTCTCCAGTATTCACTTCATCACTATTCTGAGATTTCAGAGGTACCTGCCGGACATTCCGCAATATCCTGGCGACAGGACACGAAGTAGAGAAGTCAAATTACAGATTGCCACACTAATTATAGGCCTAATTATACGTCGACAATTAATTACACGACTACTTGTTTCCTAACTGTTTGTTTCCTTTTGTTCCCGAAAAGAGTTTTACTAATTGAAAGAAATACTATCTCAGTAAATTCACTTTCCACTTTATTGTTCTATTTTGAGTCAATTACTATGGATTATTTTGGCTTTTTTCTGTAAAATCGGAGGTTGAGAATCTGCTCTCCTGGCGGCCATCATGACTTTCGTCCTATAAGAACAATGTTAAACTTAAAAACGTTTTAACGCTCTTATTTTTAGTCTTTAACTTGTGGGAGTTTTTTTTATATTAAAAGTAGTATTAATACGCACCAACGCGCTTTTTATTCTTATTCATTTTCGAGGGAAAATATGAACTCCATAATTTGAATATCTAAGAAGTATGCATCTTAACATCTAAAAAATCTATTAATCATATCTTTAATGTAAGATATAGTTCTACGACCAAAACTAAGTGAGTAAAAGTATAATTTAACATTGTATTTATGGGGTAAAACTCTAGATCGTTTCACAGTATCAGGCCATTACGTACATTAAACAAATATAAAATGTTATCGAGTGAAGTCACTTAGAATAAAGTTCCAATGTATATTACTCTGCATTGCGCTGGAATATCAAGCTGATCTTTCTAGGTTTTATTTGACTGAATGTCTATAAAGCTGTTGATAGCTCTCCATAACAGAGTCTGTGATCACCGATCTCCTTGAGAAATAACCATAACTTCATCCAAGGTCAGGATAGCATACATTATATTTTATTATACTAATAACGTTGTTTCCTTCAGTTTCATAACAGTCAGAATTCTTACTTGGAATGCATAATCAATTGATCGAAATTACACACATAGTTATACTATGTTAAAAACAGTGTAGTTTCCAATAAAGATTTATAGTCTAAGTAGGGTAGTAAAAAGGTTACATGAAATTATGATTTATATCTCAGTTCATATTCTTTTAGCTTGACACCCAAAAAACAAAATAAATTGTAAAATAAATTTATTTACTTAGTACATAAATTTTAAATCATTGTTATGATGGCCATGCACGGTGATGATTTTCAGTCTCTTTATATAGTTGTCTGACGGTAAAAGAAGTATTATCTATAAGTCTGACTATTATATTTTTTAATCTATATATATATATATATATTATATAAATGTTTGTGTGTATATCCTTTATAGAATAGCAAACTATTAGATAATAGAATAGCAAACTATTAGACCGACCATTATAAAAATGTGTATTTATACGTATTTTTTCCACGGAGAAGGTTTATATGCTAAGCCCATTGATGTAACTCACCACCAAGCGGCGGTGCAAAAGATGAAAGGTTTCAAAGCGCCTGCGCACTATAAACTGCAATTACGAGACAGTTAGATATATTACATACCCAAAACACTATTTGAAGGCGCTAAGTTATTATGTATATTTGTCTTTAAGATACATTTCTGATTGAGCTTAAAGCTTGAGTGTAAAGTATACCACTTTATAACAAAGTACAGGTACGTTAACAATGGCTATAAACATAAATAGATTTTCTTGATCGTGGCAACAACGCAAACTCTACACCGGCGTTGGAAATATAATCCAATTAAACCAGAAGTTCACATACACGGGCAAAAGCTTACGAAAAGCGTGCAAAGCCGCGGGAAACGGCTAGTTTTTTTATAAAGGATCATTTTGCTTAATTCAAAGTTTTCTATTTCTAGCGGCCATAGTGCTTCAAAATTGATTTTTTTTTTCATTTCCTTAGTTCTTTTCAACACCCTGTCGTTATGGCCAAAAGATGTATTCGTCAGTTGTAAAATATCGGTTATCTTTATTTTGATTGTACCGTTCAAAACTTGCGAACGACCCTGTCTTGGTCTCTACGAGCTACACGAGAGACGAGGTTAACATTGACATACTTTCGTTAAACTTTGACAAATGGTGTCCTATTTTTACTCTTATGGACTATATTCCATTAAATATCCATTTAGGATGTATTTATAAAGGCGATGCACAGTCGGAGGCTAACGGCTGTAACATAGTTGAGGGTGTGGACCAATTTAAATATTTAGGTCTCGCTATGGATAATACAAGTTCATCTCGGTTCGCTATATGCATCAAAGGGCCAGGAAATGTATGCTTTTTGTAGCTCAGTCAGGTACTGACTGGGTCGTTGAATGACTTCTTCGCCTTCATGCAGTTCTTGTAGTGCATGGAGTGGGTGGGGCTTCTTTAGAAACACTGGGACAAGAAGCATCATTAAAGACATATTAAAAAGAATACGGAGGATGGGGGAGATGTAATAATTTACTGTTTTTTTTATTTTTTTATTTTTCAGATATAAATAGTCCATGTATATTCAGTTCTCTATTAACACCCTCGTCATGTTTATTCGTAAGGATAGTCATTAAATATTCTCTTACATACCTCACCAAAAAGGAGTCAGAGACCTTGATTTTCGTTTGCCTAGACTACACTAAAATTTTGAAAGCTTAAGCTCATTCTGCATTGCGCATCAGATGTTCCGCAGATTGTTTTGTGGAAATTATTTTAACTGAGAGGGACAGCGTTACAGTGTACAAGCGGAAGGTCCCGAAGTGCTTGATACAATCGAAAAATTAATAACATTTTTTCATCTCATTTATTTTTACATTTAAATGTGTTTTTCCGTTGTTCATATCACATTTTCAAATTTGTTATATGTCTCTTCCTACTGATTTACTGCTGTTTATAAGTTTGTATTTATAGTTGTTTATAATTTTCCTCTAATACACAGAAATAAATTTGATTTTGCCTTACTCATTATTTTATTTGTCATTATTAAGAATGTCAGATCAAAAATAAAATTTATATAATATAGGTGTGTTATTGTTATTTGTGCATCACTTAATTTTAAAACCCTTAGAAAAAACGGTCCACCAAATTAGTATAATCAAGACAAGCAGGAGACAAGCTAATAGTTTGTATAGTGAGAAATTCCAATCATTCTCGTAATTCTTGCAACAATCATGAATAACATACATTTGCACTTGATTTATTTTTATACATTTTCTTAATTGTTTTGGGCTAAACAGCAAAATTTAGTGATAACAGATATTAGTGAAGCGTTCACTAGATATTATTATCAAGTGGAAAGTTGCCCTGCAATCAGCGCTGTCGAGCCGCTGGAATATTTGTCTTGCGCTATTTTTGGCCCAGGTTGTCTGTCGTGTGAAAGCAAGCCAAGGAGAGCGATGAGCGGTGGTGTCGAGTATCCTAGTCCCCGACACTGTCTACTGTCCAGTCCTACAGTGTGATAGTGACAGTGTGACAGTGACAGTGTGAGCTGCTATTGTACAGTCGACAGTTCCACACACACACACACACACACACACACACACACACACACACACCAACTGTAACTGAACTCACTTTCAAGAGACATGTACAGAACAATCCATTTACAACACGCTAATGTTGTAGATACACTAATGACCATTTTAGCATCGCGTATGGAACAGTAAAAATAGGTTGTTATTAATTAGTATTTAAATATTCTTTTTTATGATAAAACGACAAAAATATATTATTTTTTCATAGCCTACTCAAAAAGTTTTTCCAATCTGTAAATCAACGATAAATTCGCATTGTTTGAAACATGGGATTTACGAAGCAATATTTTATTTATATGCTTACTTTATTATTTGTTTACTTTGCTCAGGAAGAGAAATAGTTTTATTAGATTTAATGCCTAAAAATTATATATTATATTTTATTAAAACGTTTTTAATTCTCTTAAATATGCTCTTATCTACAGCTGTTTTTCTGTGAATCTATAAGTTCTCGTTGGTAATGAAAAACAATTTTCTTTTTTACATGTAATTTGTCATTTAGAGAGTATATCCTTAATGAATATGACAAAGAAAATATGTTATTCACCAAATCTGTGATTAAATATATGCTTTATCTTTGCCTTTTGTAGTACGTGGCAGTGCAGACTAACACAAAGTTAAAGTAGACTAACATAACACGAGTGTAAGGACAGAGAGAGTGTAACAACAAAGTCGGTACAGTACGGTCCACTAGGGACTGATGCCGGGGGCGGGGGTCAGTCAGGTCACATCGTGACACCTTTGGTCTGGTCACTAGTTGACCTTATCTCACCAGTTGACTCCAACACTTACACTCGTCTTGCGATGATTTTATGTCCCAACAGATTTGCAACCTTACATCATCCTGCTCCTTAGTAGTAACATATCACTACTAGTAGTGCAATAAACTTGTGCATTTAACATAAGAGAATAAACTTAAGAATATTATAGCTGTTAACCCTTTGCATAAGTCAAACAGCTTTACTGACAAAAACAACTTCCGTCCGATATCCCTCTTGAGTGTCTTTGCTAAGGTACTGGAGAAGGTAGTTAAGGAACAGCTCGTACACTTTCTCCAGGTAAATAATGTACTTTCTCAGTGTCAGTATGGGTTTAGGGACGACAGGAGTATTTCGGATGCATTGTTTGATTTAAATAAAGAATTAAATAGTGCAATCTCAGAAAACAAAAAAATCAATGCTAATCTTTTTTAGACCTCAAAAAAGCCTTTGACTCTGTTGATAGAAATAAGTTAATGAATAAATTAGAACAATTAGGTGTTTAGGGGCATGGCCCTTACCTGGTTTCAAAGTTATTTTACCAATAGAAAACAATATGTCTCAATTTGTAATTGTTAGTAGCGATGCAATTAATGTGTAGACTATGGTGTAGTTCAAGGGAGTACACTTGGGCCAATTCTGTTCTTATTATATATATAATAATATTGCCAAGCTAAATTTAAACGGAAAAAATAACATTATTTGCCGACGACACACTTATTTTTCTGAAAGGAAATACATGGGCGGATGTGAGACGAGAAGCATTAAGTGATTTAATGTTATTGAAAAAGTGGTTTGATCAGAATGTCCTTTCCCTAAATATAACTAAAACAAAATTTATGCCAATTTCTTTGAATCCTCAGTCGGATTATGTCTTAGGAAATCTGATCATACATAATTGTGGAAATCACAGTAACAGTACCTGTATTTGCGAAGCAATCGAAAAAAATAAACTCGTATAAAATATCTTGGCGTTATTTTAGATTTCCGTTTGAAAATGGTCAGATCATATTGAATATCTCAAACAAAAGACCCCGAAAGTATATCTTTGCCTTTAAGAACCTTAGGGATATTCTTGCTGTACAAGAAATGAAAATTGTATATTATGCATACGTGCAATCTCTTTTTGCATTTGGGATAATTTCTTGGGGGGCAGCTTATAAATCAAATCTTGATCCTCTTTTTACGGTTCAGAAATCAATTTTGAAAGTAGCTTTTAAAAAAATGTCATAGGTTTTCAACAACATCCATTTTATTTCAAGAAACTAAAATGTTTACAATAAGACAACTTTTTATTAAAATCTCTTTTAATACACATGTATAAAAAATTTAGATGATTTATTTGTAAAAACTCAACACACCCATAACACACGTTATTCTAGATCAACAGGAATTCTACCATTGCAATTAACTAAATCTTATTCTAACACCAACTCATACTATCTTGCTCACGTGCTTTTTATAAATATGAGTAAACAGTTTCCAAATTTCAGTTTTTTCAGTGAAATTTCTACAATTATTTTTAAAAGGAAAGTTAACCAGTGGTTATTATCATTGTCTATTGAGGAGGCCGAGGCAGTGCTGTCTACGAACTACGGACGGACAGTTTGACATGTAAATAGCCACCACTCTATCCCATCATCATTCATTATCAATAACCTATTATAATCTGCGGTGACCCTGCTTAATTACCATTGTTGCTAATATGTATATGTTTTAAAATTAATAATATTTAATGCTTTTAAAACAGGTACAAAGCAAAATTACGCGGTTTTTTCCTTTTAATATATTCATTGCATATGCGCATGTGTATGTGCATGCATATGTATATATGTGTATATATGTATGTGTGTGTGTATGTATGTGTGTGGTGTGTAATGGTGTATTATTTTGTACTATATTTATATTCATTTTTTTTTTTTATTAATCCAGTCCGTTATTTCTTCAGGCGTGAACAACTCGAGACTGCGCACAGGCATCATAGCCCATGCAGGCTCATTTTCCCGAGGACAATGTTTTTATACATGATGCTATTTTTATGATGTTTATTTTATGTTGTTTATTCTATGATGATTATTTCTTATTCTTTCTTCACATTTTCAAAATGTTCGGTATTGCAACAATCTAGAAATGAATTGTACAGATTGTATTATAATATTGTACATATTTTTGGGAAATAAATCAATTTCATTCATTCATTCATTGTTTAATGATGTAAAACATATGGGAATCGTGCCTTTGGTAATGTGATTGGTTATGAGTTTGAGCTTATTTTCCCAGCCGAGATCGTATTCGGGGTATTATATTTTCATATAGACAATTAATAATGCGAGATTTGCCTCCATTAAAATGTATACATATAAAGCATTTCAACATTAAAGTATGAAATATTTTGAATATTTTTCTGAATAAAAAAAATATATAAAAAATAACTAAATCGCCTTAAATGCTTATTGACTGTATCTTTAAAATGAGATGTCTCTCTTAATTCTACAATTCAAATTAGAGTTTTAACAGTGTAAAAAAGTAATTGTAACTAAGTAATTTTTACTGAAACCTGTCATTTTTTAATCGTAGAACCTCTCAAAGTATACAACCACACATATAAATCTCTTGGTAGCTATTTCTGAAGGGCAAATTTGATCTTTCCTTTCCTGTCCCTACATGGATTCAGGTATATGCATACATCTACAAAAACAGTTCTACTGCTGATTATCATCACCACACCGAAAAATGACATTCGACTTGGTAGCTTAAGCTCAAGGTGGTATCATTTCGTCGTAGGAAAAAAATCAAAATACGTTGAATTTGTTGGTAATAATTGTTTGTTTATTTTAACATACATTTGTTTGAAGGTCCAAACCACCCTGTTAAGAATGCTGCAGATTTATTTGCATATTTTTAAATTCTGCTCTTAAAATGGCCTCAGCCACCATATTTTGTAATTGTTGTTAATGTTTTGGCCGTTATGGTAAAAAAAATAATTTCTGAAACTTGCTTTGGTTTCGAAAGAAAACATTTGCAATTTCTAAGAGGTCATGAAACACCTCTAATAGACTAGTTTGTGATTGTCGCTAGGTCACACCTTCTACATAGGTACCTTTCTAGATACGGAGCTGGATAGCTAGTTAACTGATTCCATAATATTGTTGGTTGTGTAAAGTCATGACTGTAAAAGTTTCTTTTGTTCTATGGCAGTTTTAAAAGTCATATGAAATCATACCTTTTTTAATCATAGCAAAATTCAGTTCGGAGCCTTTAGCATTAATTTAGTATCCTTTTTACTAAAATGCACTATAATTACCATACAGTTTTTTTCCATCCTTCTACATATTTAATAACAAATTAACTGTCTCTAACAGACCATTAAAATACATACACGCCACACCAAGTGTATCTTAACAGGCTTCGTTCATTTCAAATGTATAGATCATTTTATTCTCGAAATGTCCTGCATGATAGATAGATAAGCAGAATCTTAACAGGCTTCGTTCATTTCAAATGTATAGATCATTTTATTCTCGAAATGTCCTGCATGATAGATAGATAAGCAGAATCTTAACAGGCTTCGTTCATTTCAAATGTATAGATCATTTTTTTTCTCGAAATGTCCTGCATGATAGATAGATAAGCAGAATCTTAACAGGCTTCGTTCATTTCAAATGTATAGATCATTTTATTCTCGAAATGTCCTGCATGATAGATAGATAAGCAGAATCTTAACAGGCTTCGTTCATTTCAAATATATAGATCATTTTATTCTCGAAATGTCCTGCATGATAGATAGATAGGCAGACAATATTACAAAAAAAATTTAAAAACATTACCCGGTAGGCAAAAGAGGTATTGTCTCAGCTTACGAATAGGCTTCAATGACGCTCAGCCAAATTTCATAATTAGACATGCACCATTAGAGAACTCATTCTTGTCTATGTAAAAATAATTTTCAAGTCACGTCTACAGACGCAATATTCCTCGAATTATCTTGTTTAATATCAGTTTGCAAATGAAGAGTGCGCTGAAATCAAATTTTGACACCTACTTTTAACATTGACTTCCACTAACCTCTTTTTTTCTTTACTCAATAAATAAAACTTTCACGTGTTAAAATCTTACAGTATTATACTCAATTTGCTTACAAAATTATTTATTCAGCTATTTTCTCGTTGCCAACCTTGTTACCTATTTAAATATATTCACTAACGCTCAGCCAAATTGCATGAAGTGATACATATGAGGGTACATACCCTCATAGAACTCGGTGTTTCTTATGTAGAAATGTGTGTTATGAAACATTTCAAGTGTATAAGTCAGTATGTTTTTGAGATATCGTGCGGACAAACAGACAAATGAAGTTTGTCCAGTCCCTCAAGTGGTAGGCATCGATAACGTTCACCGAATGTTTGCATTATAAATATCGGATGTGGGACATAAAATTATTCATCACAATTTTGTCTGAATCCCTATGTCAGCTATATAATTCAGTATAATTCGTGGAATTCGTATAATTCAACTCACTGCCCTTATCAATTATGAATGGCTACCTCCATAGATTTTAATCACGCCCTGTATAGACTTTAGTGCCATGTCCTCGTGAATTTTGATCACATTCCATCACAAAAGTCTATTGAGAGATCGGTCGTTCGATATCTCGACTAACTACGAGAGCGTACATATTCCCGAATCGAGTGTTAGTCATCGAGCAGTGTTAATCTAGTTGATTGACTACTGACATTCATGTAATTGAATCGACAGCTTCATTATTGCTGTCGTAGAGAAGATAGATGTACAACACTCCCTCCCCCCCCCCCCCCCCATCATACACCATCAATGCATCTCGGTGCTTTGGTAATGTAATGTAATAAAATGGTATGCATTAAGAGCAATTATTCAAACGTTTAATTCATACATTGCAGTTTATTTCGGTAAATAGTAAAAGAGCGCCTATATTTAAGTTTCATTCATTTAAGTTGCGTAAACTGCTTTATGATTGCAGTTTCCTTCAAACAGACATTTCTGTACAAGGTAATTCTAAAATAGAGTTCGAGACTTTGGGTGTTAGTTGAACACATTAAAACACAAAATCTCCTGTAAATGGATTTCCTAAAAACTTTATAAAATTAAAATTATAAATATATAAATAGTGTTTAGCCTATTTACCTGTTTGAATTTACGTTATATTGTTTTTTCTATGTTACCGATAACACTATAAAGTTTACAGTTTTAATGTGGTATTCTTAAAAAGGTCTATGTCTGAAAGTACAGTATTATTTTTCTTAAATGAATACAAATTAGTGGCCTTTTAAAAACTTGAATTTTTATCTTCACTAAACCTTACCATGTATATGTAAAATTTAGAATAATAAAATGTTTTTATACATGGCAAAACCAACTGTAGTTCATTTATTTTAATCGCTAGCAAATAACAAAGATGAAAACTTTTTCTCGAGTTCCATGTAAAGTTATTATTAAAACAGTCCTCTAAATTGCCGGTTTTGGTTAAATAAAATAAATTAAGAAATTATGTAACTTTTCAAATAGTAACGCAATTCGTTTATTGAATTTCAATACATGTAGAATATTACCGAAAACGTAATTAGCTACATTTATTCACATTAAAATCAAATCATCAGCCGTTTGTTGAAATAATTACTTCTGATAGTAAAATAGCGGTTATGCACAAACCATACTTGGTTGTGAATTGAAATGAAGTATCATCAAATACAATGTCTATAAAAACATCACATATAATAATTTCCAAAAATTGGCGGTTTTAACAACCAGCTGATGAAATTTAAATTTAAGTTACAAAGAAATATTTTTGTGCTTATCAACTAATCGTTATGTGAATTATTTTGTTATACCTTTTTCTCCACTAAATATGTGGATAACAATTTAATTTGTACAATTGATAAACATCTGACGCATAGTAAAAACTTTCATGAATTTAAGATACAGTAATTATCTAAGAAATATGCGCTGTTTGGAAACGGAGTTTTTGAAAAGCTTTTTCTTATAAGAATGCTTCACTTTTTGGACAAATACAATCAGCTCTCAAATGAACAGTTTGGGTTCAGAAAGGGTAAATCGACAACTGACGCAGTCGTTGGTCTTGTCGATATAATTGTAGAGGGGATTGAATGTCGGAACCACACAATGAGTGTGTTCCTGGATCTGTCCAAAGCATTCGACTGCGTTGACCACAATATACTGCTCGACAAACTTGGGTTCCACGGCATTCAAGGCGTGCCTTTTAAATGGCTTAGCTCATTTCTAAGCCACAGATCCCAAGTTGTCCAGATATCAAATAAATCATCCAAGCCAATAGATCTTAGCTATGGAGTCCCCCAGGGGTCTATCCTCAGCTTTTCCTGCTTTATGTCAACGGCATTGAATCATCGCTTCTGCATGGAAGAACAGTGCAGTTTGCAGATGATACGACTCTTTTTTTCAATGCAAGATCAAGCGAAGTTTTGGAACAACAGGCTTTTGTTGATATCAACAACTGTGTCCAATACTTCAACAGCCTCAACCTCACAATAAACTCTTCAAAAACCAACGTTTAAATTTTTCTTTGCGCACTGCGGACAACCAGTGTGGACCTCTTCAAAATTCCTTGGAATGTATCTTGATCGAGGGCTGACATGGAATGTGCACATTGATCATGTTTACGCCAAGATCTGCTCAGGTAGTTTTGTCCTGAGGTCTTTAGCAAAATACTGCCCGAGGCAGGTACTGATTACGGCGTATTATGGCTTGATATACCCCCACCTGGCCTATGGAGTGATCCTTTGGGGAGCTTGCGCTAATACTCAGTTCCAAAGAGCTTTCAGACTTCAAAAAAGCAATTCAAATCATCAAAAAAAATCAAATTTAGAGAGTCGTGCAGGCAAGTTTTCAAGAAATTGCAGCTGTTGACTCTCCATGTCTCTACATATTGGAAACAACTATGTTTTGTATGAATAAATGTACCTTAACCAGAGGCCAAGACATACACATGTATGAGACACGTGGCAGATCAAATTACCGAACTGGTAGACACAGAACGGTAGTTTATGAACGCCTGCCTTCACAAGCGGGTGTTCAATTCCTCAACAGACTGCCCAATTCAATCAAAGATGCTCCAACGCCAAAGCCATTTAAGACTCGCCTAAAACGCTTCTTGGTGTCGCAAGCATTTTATAATTCAGGTGAGTTTTTGGCTTTGAACTGGGAGGCCGCCCAATTAGAAGACTGACACCGCTGTTCGACGTGGGATGCATTGGCGATGAATGAAAGAGGTGTGATTGTAAAGATTGTATGTCTGTATGTGTATTATAGTATGGATGACAGAAATTTTAGAATGTCATTATTAATTGACGTTTGCCATACGATGTAATAATTATTGTCTCCGCAATAAAACAGATTTGATTTGGAATGTTTTTATTTTAAACTATATAATAGAATACATAACATTTAAGAGATTTCACTTAGATTTTTTATGAAGAAACAAACCATTTCTTGGAAATATGTATTTGAAATTTACGAATTTCTATTACTAACCTAACATTTTAGTAAACTATTTTCAATATGTACATGTACATGTACGTTGTACAATTAATTATATTTCAATAATAAATTCATGACAGTCTTTACATACAGTCATACAGTCTGATTGTTTGTTACAAAAAATAAATCAGGTCATTTAATAATTATAAATTAGATTATTATATTTCTACGAGCTGTAGAAATTATGTAATATAAGGGAAATAAACACCTAAGGTGAATAATTGAATTATATCAAATACTTAATTAAACTATATAATATAAATTTAGTTATAATATTGATATTACACGATACCAATATTATACTGATTCAACTTGTATATCTATGACATACTTGAGTCTAAATCTCTGTAACCCACGAAAAGTGCAAGATACTAGGAAAGCGACATTATGAATGGTCTAATTGTTTGGAAGTTTATGGGTAATTAATTCCATTTAGTTCACGCGAAACGTGGTTAACGTAAAACACTTAAGATCTCTTGAGATTTCTGGTCGGTAGAACTAACACTTGAATGGTTCTTTCTCGGCGGTTTCTTTCAAAAGGTTCTTTATATAATGAAAGAGCTATTACATTTATTTTTTCTGACTTTCTTTTCTGAAGCATCAAATCGTAAACATCCATTTTATTACATACAACTTTAAAATAGTTATATATTTGAATACTAATGTATACGAGTACATGTATGTATAGTAATTATTTTAAAATGATATTAAAGATAACGTATTTACACCTTGTTGAACGTAAATGTGTGACTTTAACTTACCATAAACGTTCATGTAATATGCCTCTGGTATTAATTAAATTGTTATTGTTTAGAGATTCCGGGACATATGAAAGTGGGGAAACTGTTAACAAAGCGGGCGCTATGGCATGAAATGTGTGATTATGTACATGCTATATCACATTCTTCTCTCACATGACGCAGGCTGTAAAGCGGCTCAAACAGTGCGCCTTCATTTGGCTTGTACGCAATATTGGGCCATTGGCGTGCTGAAATTGCCTTTCTACTGGGAGCCGGCGTTTCCACTTGCTCCCAAGTACGTTATAACCAAATAACGTCGTTCCGCTACTGCTTGCCTTAATAATTTTGTATGAAATCCTTCTGTTACATGGTTATATGCAACGGAAAAAGGGAACTCTTAAATAGTTATTTCAAATATATTTTACCAAGATACAGCTATAGTGAAAATATTTTGAGTTTTGTTCCATGAAAAGAACTTTAAATCTCAAACACGTTTTTCGCCCTTATTTATATCCGTAAGAGACCATTCCTGTAAATTTTATACATTTTTAAATATTCGAAAATTTTCGTATAACCAATATAAAAAGATCAAATCTGTGCGGGTGCCTTTTATTTATTGGCTATATTTTGAATGAGATGTTTCCTATAATATCATGATTACAAATAACGGTGTAAAGTTGTTGAGATTTAAATTTGTTCTGATGGGGTTCAAATCAAAATGGCTGTCATTCAGCTTACTCTGAATGGGTTGTATTGTTGAAATAATATTCTGACAATAATATAAAATATTTTTAAGAGTCCGAACTTAATGTTTAAGTTTTAGTTTTACAATGGTGCGGTGTAACCTTACGTTACCTGACGTTTAAATGGTTCATATTCCGCAAACTAAACAGGATAGGATATTCGGGGAGAAATTTTCAAATGAGGCAACGCGCATGCGCACTGAGCAACATACCTCACTTGCTTATTTGTAGCAGCTGTCAGTTGCTTCATACGTTTTATTTTTGTATTATTAAGTTAAGTAATTTATTATAATGTCGGATTTCTTCAATGTCGGTACACTGTTCCAAAACAAAATACTGCACAACGGCAAATGTTTAAAAATGTATCACATCACGCTCGTAAGAAAATCCTTTCAACTTGGAAGTTGAAACTAACAATTGACGAAGTAAAGAGACAAATTGCACAGATTGAACCCCAGTAGCTCGCTGACGTCTTTGAAGTGAATTGACCACATGTAACATTACAGCACGTCACTGGATGTACGTGACACATTTATTTCTATGTGAAAAGGTCCGATGTGTTTCACATTTCGGATTTCAGTCACATTTTTCAATTGAACGAGTGTTCAGTATCTTATCATTTTATAAAATTAAACTTAAATTTGGAAAAAAATCCAATAAGACCGAAGTACATTAAAATTACCGTAAATATACACTGTTTTACATATTTTCCTTATCATGGGAAGAAGTTAAAAAAAACATTGGTGTCGGAAATATAATTCACTCGAACCAGAAGTGCTCTCATAGAGGTGCAAAATCTGTGAAATTGCGTACGAAGCCTCGGGTAACTGCTAGTTTAATATATAGTGCTCACAATCTGAAATATTTTGTAAAATGCACTTTTTTCCAATCCTACTTAACATAGAATATTATAAATGTATCTCTGATATAACAAAAAGCTGTTTTAATTAATATATTATGAATTGATCATTGAACTTTTAACAATTCAGAATTATTGGATTAATCTGTACCCATATTTAATGTTTTAATTCTCTAGTGTTTAAAATAGTAACAAGAGTTAAAGTGGCAATCTTTGAAAACAATCGAATAACTAAATTCAGTAATTAACTTCCACTTCAGTCGGTTTAGCTGGAAAGCACATTAGCTCCGACCGTACGTCAACAAATTCCTAATGGCAAAACTCGTATTACGTAATTGCGCACAATTACCCCCATTAGAGCTAATGCATGAGAGGATTAAACTTGTTAATTTAAATGTTCGGAATTTACATTATATTACATTTGATTTATTGGTTTTCTATAAAACGAATTTATTGTTTATATTTGAAATATATCTCGCATTTTTATGTTTGCTAATTTTGTTTTGCTCATTACTGCATAAATGGCAATAATTGTTCATTACGATGTGTACTGCTGTCAAAGTTATGAAGGTAAAAGTGCTTTAAAAAGTTTGTACCTACTAGTTAGTGCTTGAATATATTTAAGAATAATAAGGTTGCAATAAGTACCTCCATTTGTTTCAGAAGGGTGTGAGATGGATGCGGGAGAGCGACTGTCGCGACCTCTGGCAAGCCTGGGCAGCGATGCGCACTTCCTGGACGCCATCCTGGGGGAGATCCTCCAGCCTCAGCTACATGACGCCCTGGCAAGAGAGAGGGAGTGGGGGAGGCGGAGGGGACCTCCCAGCGCTCCTCCCCTGGAACTGGACATGGACTACCTGGAAGGACTCGATTCTCCGGAAGTGTCACCAATTTGTACCGGTGTACTCGAGCAGGCGACCGCTCCCGAGCCTCCAGAAGAAGGGAGTGACATAGAACTGTCCGAGGCTGAAGCCTCCCCGACGAGTGTACGATTGTTGGAACTCGTGACGGCACTCGCGGACACGCTGCCTCCCCCTCCCCCGGACCCTTGTGAGATGACGCGTTGTGACTCTTGGGAGTTCTCCTCCCTCCGGAATCCCGTGGACACCACCGTTCGTTCCAAGAGTCCCTCCACTTGCTCTTCCTTTGAGTCCCTGTCCCGAGTGCTGGACGGTATATCTTCCCACGCCCCCTGTCGCGCTTCCATGTTCCTCCCTCGTACCAAACGCCTCGACCTGCCCACCCGTCCACGCTCCGCCTCCCCCACCCTCCCAGTCAACGCTGGCAGCGACGACGACACTGACAGCTTCGTCACCGTTACAGTGGAAGAATCGGAAATGTTAGGGTAAGTTCACTGTAATATATAATAATAAACTTAAGCCATTTGGCATTAAACTTAAAGGAAAAAAGCCAGGGGAAATCGTGGTGCTGTTGTATTTGAAAAACTACATTGATACCATGTCTTACATACAGATCTTCAATGTCAGATTAAAAATCAAATTAAATTCGTTTTTAACCCTTAAACGTCTGTAGAGCTCTACGTTTATATGTTTATAGCCGTAGTTTGATATACTACATATCACAAAAATTGCTCAGTAAGTTGTTGCACAAATGGGTTAAAAAGTTCAATGGACCTTATCAAAAGTATAAAATTGTTTCCATAAAAGAAAAGATCCGATCAGGTAATTAATATCAAAGAAACTTGTAGAAAAAAACATAGCTGCCTGTGAAGCAAAACTATGTAATCAATTTTTGTTTGAGATTGATGATTTTGTTAGTAACCCCATTCAGTTATACAAAACTTGAAGTGTACCTAAACTCAACTGTAACCCCAAAGCACTTGAGTTAATTAGCTCCCTTGCCCACTGATTATATTATACAAATGGAAACAAACCTGCTAATAAGAGAGCTTTCAAAAATCAAAGTTAAAAAAATTCCTTTCAATTTCACTTTTCAAGAATATTTGTTACGAGTTTATTGCAATCATTGTATTCTAGGTAACAACAATAGCTTGTAATTAAAACTCTAGTAAGTGAGAAAACATTTTGGTGAATTCTATTTACTTTGGATACTTTGGAGCACTGCCACTCCCCGTTATTATGTTGTTTACAATTGTATTGTTACAAAAAACATGTAACACGATAATAACTTACGACAAAAAGAGTTAGCAGATCACGTGGGCACATCAGACTCGTGTACAGCACGTGCTCGCAATAATAAGATGGCAGCAGTTCCCTGACGCGGCAAGTCTCACCGAAAATATAAAACATAATGCAAATGTTCCTTTGAAAATAAACACACACACAAAAATTATATATTCTTTTAACAACCATTTAATCTAAATAAATAAATGTTAAAACATTGTACATATTAAAGTTTTGTAGTATTGGCTGAGCGACAGCAAAGCCTATTACTCGAGAGCTGAAAAGATTTAACACGTGTCTATTTGTCTGACCGCCCGATTCCTTGAAAACTATATTGAGGTATGGACTTGGAATTTTGCGCTTCGAAATAAAAAAAGTACTACCTAAATAGGTAGTATCATACCTATATAGGTAAGATCAATGCCCCTTCAGTGGCTGTCCTTCACGCCCATTGGTTCAAACAACAGGGGCTTGGAGACAGTTGTCCTGTGCCATGATCCCAGGTATGTTCATTACGCTTTTTGGGCTATGGGGTAAACCATATCCCACCAAGGTGTTTTTGAAGGATCCCAATAACCTTAAAACTTAAGGAAGTCTATTAGGCGACACATGATCAGGTGTACTCCTAACTTGTAACTTTGTTTTATACTTACTCTATTTTTAGTTCAAAAACGGAAAAAAATTACTCTTGCTTTTTAATTTATTTTAATTTTATCTCAAAATAAGTTTTAGATTACCTGATGTTTTACATTATATTCCACCGCATTCTTTGGTCGGGAACTAAACGTAACTAATACCCGAGTGACGTGTATGGAATAGCTCAACTTTCTAGCAGTTACGGTGTGAAGCTATCGTTCCTGGCAGCTGAGAAGATAGCTAGCATTTAATATTATCGCCCCAACTGAGCCCAGTATAGAACGATGGGACCAGTCGGGCTTGGACCATTTGCATCAAATAAAAAGCCTGTTGAAAATTAATCATACATTAAAAATATTTGTAGTGTCTGAGAATTTGGTTGTAGGACTTATAATTTTTGTCTACACTTTCAATACTTGCGTTGACGAGTACATTATAATTGATGCTTCGTACACTTTAACATCGCAAATTAAAAAATCCATAAAATGTGTTTAGTCCCCTTCTCTTTATTTACCACGAATAACTTATGGATATTGTACACTGACGGTTAATTTATATTATTATGCATTGAAGATGTCTCATTTTGAACAATTTAGGAACACCAGTGTTAAATATTAATTGATATCGCTTAACGAAGTAACTTTGTATGGTAAATTGCGCTAATATGGTACTTAATAAGACATATCACACTATAAAATTAAACATTTTTTTTAATTCTCATGTTTGCAATATTTCATCTTTATATTAAAAATTTACATATTTGCTATCGTATTTGCAAAAAAAGTTAAAATTGCATAATGCTATAAAGGAATTCACACACTGAAGGTCGGGTTTAATATTATTATTTTGTTATTTTTTATCAGATTTACATGTAACCTAAAATGAAAACACATGAACCATAACGACTCTAAACAAAAAATATGATCGGATATCATAGTTGGCTGGTTCTAATTCTTCCAGTAAAAATGTTCTGTTTTTTATTAACTATCAAATACGCATGAAACTTAAATTAAAGTAACCATACAGCCCAATACAGGCTGTAAATCCCAAATAAAATCACATTTGGTCGTGTTTAAATATTTCGAAAATTTTTTTATAATTAGATTTTTTATATACAGAAATCATCTTGTACAAGAATCTGTAATTGCTAACTGACAGTACTTCCTCATGATATAAATATTTATAGTAATTATAACAGAAGAATCAATGTTGTTTACAATAAGTATTACAGTGTCTCTCCGTATTTTTTAATTATAATTGTAAAAACTTCATAATTATAAAGTTATAATTTATAGTGTTTATAAATATTATAAAATAAAGTACAAAGAGGTACACCAAGTCATATTATATTTATCTTGAAGAGTCGACTAAAGTAAACCGAGGAGACAGTAACTATCCAAGATACCGCGAGTGGAGTCTGAAGTGCGTGCAAGTTTTGTTGTTATCTTGCAGGCTCCAGGCAGTTTGACTTGACGTGAGACTCGCTGATGTAATAGCGACTTTTCTTGGGAATTGCCGTTGTTATTGTCTAATGTTTTGAAAGTTCTTCCTTACGGGCAGATAAGGAAAAGTACAGACTCGACTTAAAGATAAACTCTAATGAGGTAGAACCCAAGGTGGTGGAGTCCGGTGTAAATGAAAGTGTTATACAGCAACGTCATAGATTTCTATGCATTATTTTCATTTATTATTTCGAATATAAACAATTTTTAGTAACATTATACAACCATTTTTTATGATAATGGGAGGACGTATGGACTAATGTATATATACCTACTTCAATAAGTCAAATCCTTTTAAAAATTAGTGCATATAGAAATAAAGTCGTTAAGCTGTACATTTAAACGCTCTAAACTAAAACTTATATTAATATCTCAAAATAAAAGGTTTTTTTTTTGAAAAAATGCTTATATGAATCTCATTTTTGTTGTTTTTGTGCATACTGATATGAAATATTGTATCATGTTCGTGTGTATAAAAGTGTTAATACCACCCTTCTCCCCCATCAGTTGAGGAAATAACTTTCGCATTCAATCAGCCAAAATTGACGACATCCTGTTCTTAGTAGCCTCTGAAAACTCGAAAACCGAGGATAAATGTTTCGCCTATTATAACACACCATGAAAGCTACAATATTTAGTATTACTTTATGAAGTGCCTGTACGCTCTCTTCGTACTATATGGTTAAATTTACAACTTACTTATTAAATTTTAATTGATAAATATTTTGAATAATACACATACTTTAGACTAAATTTACTACTAAAATATGTGATTAGTCGGTTATAGTAACAGATGTAATAATATTACTTTATAGTTACATACCATGGCATTTTGTACATTGTAAAACACAGTATCCAAAATTGTATTAAATACAGAATATTTCATTTTTGGGCAGGTTAAATTTACAAACAAATTTATAGTAAATTAATATAATTTAAGTTTAATAAATTATTGGTTTATATGCAGTCTGTTATGACTTCAAATAATCATCTGCATTTAAAAAAATTTATAAATAATGTAGACGAGTTTTTTAACATTTGATTGGGAGACCACCAATTAAAAAGACTGACTGAATCCGTCGCTGGAAGTGGGAATCATTGGCGAATGAATTGATGTATGTAAATTTGTAAATTGTATGTCTGAATGAGATCTATTGTGGGGTGTATGACAAAATTCTAGCAAGTAAAAAGTTGACTTTTGCCATGCATTATAGAATGTTCCGGCAATAAAAATCTGATTTGATTTGATTTGATCTACACTGTGGCTTTCCATAGTTTGTATTTAAATTTCACACATTAACTGGCTCTTTTATTTAAAAGTGTCATATCTTTAAAAAAGTATAAACACAGTGTTTTCATACTACTCACAAATTTGTATGTAGATGTTGGATGCGAAGGGAGCTAAGACCCATGAATATTTTACTTGGTAATCTCCTATGTTCGAGCAGCTACTCTCTGCTGTCTGTGGAATGTATTGATGTCGGCCCTTGTGCACAATATTTCACTCACTCGTTTAAAGCTCGATTAAAAGAGCCAAAAACATTTCATTATTATTTTAACAGATAAACTTAAAGACTTGAATAGCTCCCAATCTAATGCGGTGAGATGGAATTAGTATAAATTAAGTGTATCAGTATAAAACTTTTCTTTACAACAGACTTAATGCAGAGGTTATCTTTCTTCCTTTGACTAACTTCCAATGTTTTTGTGTGGTTTCAGTGCTCCCTATATAACATATCCCAATACGCGTACGTACGTACACATAACACTGTTATCCAAGGTACCAAATTAGGTCCAGTTTTATTTTGAATTTACGTAAACAACCTAACTAGATGCGATTTTTCGAGATGATTGTGATATTCAGTAGATCGTATTGGAAGGAAACGTAAAAAATAGTCGCATTTCTACATTATGTTCTCCTTTTCCAAATATTGTATAACTAAAATACTTAAATAAAAATAAATATTTTTCAATTTTCCTTATATACCTTTATACCTCTGTTGTGTCTGTTTAACACCAGATATACTCTTCGTGATATAATCATTCATAATTGCAGCGCTTATTGTAGCATTGCTGTAAATCTACTAAAATAAATCCAATTCTATATTGAAATTTAAATTGTAAACGGAATCTTTGAAAATACAATTTGCATATAGATAGTTGAGTAATGTCCTAAACGAGAAAAATCAACGAGCGAAATCAGATTATTATACCATGCATACATCCAATAGATTTATTGTTTTGAAATTGTACGAAAGCCCTATTTAGAATCGGATTGAATACCTCTCTACAATGTCATATTGGTTATTTAAAGAAACTCTGGCATATACCAGACATCTGGTTATTACGAATATTTTTCTGTAAATAATAACAATGATAGAATTTTATTTGTACCTGTTCCACATTTATAAACTGAAGTTAACTCCAAAAACTTTAAAATTCGTTACAATTTTGTACAAATATTTTTCAATTTTTTTATCAAAATATCCGTTTAACGTTAACTAACCCGACCATTTTTGAGAACCTCCAAATTTTTTATTGAAATATTACGCAAATATTTTGCGATCAAACTTTAAAATTGGTAAGATACAGTCAATAATTGTGACTAATTCAGTTAGCAGAAACTGACTGCTAGACGTTGTTCCTTTCTCGCGTATGGCAGAATGGTTATTCCCTTTCTCCAGTGCTCTAGAAACAGAATGTTTTCCTTAACCCATGCGCTCCATGAGTTAAGGAACTTCCGTTGGCTGTTTCCACTTAATTACTTCCCTATCTATCTTTATCTCCCTTTTGTTACTTATCTACTACCTCAAACATATTATTCAACAATATTGTTATGAAACAAGTTTAAAAACTTTGATATTTTTCAATATAAACGTTATTTATTTCAGTTTCATATCACTGTGAATTTAAAAAAATTAGTACCGAATCGATTCCTTGCGCAGGTCGTGTAAGCCCGTGCCCAGAGCAGTTTTTAACTTGTAATTTATAATTACGTTAATAATTACTTAGTTTATAATTACTGTACATTTGTTTGATAAACTGCAATATTCATTATTTATTTATCATGCGTTCTGTTATTGCATGTGATATGTTGTACAGAAACATATGCATTGCTATGGTTACATGACATTGTATAATCCGGATGGCGCGAAATTATGCGATATTGCAAACAAAAAAGCCACACGAGCACGAGTTGGGAAGCGCCTGTCTGCACTGAGTAGGCAATAACAGTTCAGTTTTGCATTGCATCAACAAACTGCAGGCGCTCCCAACAAAGTAATTTGTAATATTTCATTTTATTCCTCAAGCTTCCTTTTTCATATCACGTTTTCATACCAAACATATCGCGTGACTGTGTTTGTATCATGCAATGTCAGATATTTCGAAATGTTCAGGTTACTACGGAATGATTTTTTTTTAGTAGCATATTCATTATATATGTGTTTAAACAAAAACTACACTGTAGTAAACTGTAAACTTATCTTACCACACAGTTGAACTATTTCTTTGGCATTATACAGTGAGTGAGGCATTATTATAGTATACAATGGTATTCTACATATATTACTGTTCTAGAAAATAATTACATATTTTCTTATATATAGACATATTTTTTACTTTAGTATTATGCTACCTATGGAAAAAGTCCAATTAATGTAATAAAGACTGTTAAAATATTAGACGTGAGTCAAATAATAGTAGCTCAAGTGTATTTGTATGAAAGTATATTTTTCAACACTGGACATTATTATTTCCATCTTCATTCTTAAGACGAAATATTTCATCCGATTTCTTCTAAGAGTAAGTGAATTCTCTCCTACTTACTATGTGACAAGCGGACGTGGCGGGGGTAATCTATGATAGCATCAATCAAATGTATAAATGGTTACTCAAAACTTGTTGAATGTGCATCTTGGGACTATTACCAGAATTGACAAGTATTTTCTGGAAGATAAAATTCAAACTGCTCTGAAGACTAACAACTATGGCGGTCTATTGAATGGATAATCCGTGTCTAGAAAGCAATGATTGTTCTATTACTTTGTTGTATAGTTTATCGATTTCAAATTCTGAGTGAAAAATATTGGATTTTGGAATGAATCTAACTATGATTCTAGTAGCGCTCACAAAATCTGTGGTAGTGTTGAGGTTCGTTTTTTAATATTGAATATGAATATTTACGTAGTATATTTCATGATTTTTAAACAATCTTTTCAAGGCGGCAAGAAACTGTTGTGGCAATTTGAGACCTGCCACTCACCCAGAACTAGTTTCATTCTATGCGAGTGGTAAAGTGAATATAGGAAGACCTCTGTTCAATAAAGTATAATACTCAAGGCAACCTATCCATTATATGTATATCAACGATCGAAATTCATAAATCCATTATGAACATATGATTCAATATGCACAAAAAACTAAATTCCATTTGTTTGATCAAAACTTTCGTGAATCTATTATATGGCCTAGCGAATCTGTTAATATGTTTAGTTTAGTTAATGATGGCCCTATTAGAGGAATCTGCTTCTACAGAGTTCTTAACCTCTATGGAGGTCTGATCTGAGTGACACCTATTTACTGTCTCCTGCAATATTATATTAGGTATTTATGCCTCATTTAAGCTACCAAAATTCTGTTCCCCAGAAGTTGAAAAGATACCCTATGACGGCCCTTATAATAGAATTTTGTGTGCATTTTTGTTTCAAATTTTGCAAGGCTAAACATCGAGAAAAAATATTAACAACACAAAATTACTTAACACAAAAAACCTTTTTTTTTAATTGCTCTTCGATTGTATTTTATGATAAATATAAAAATGGCTAGATCATTGATATCGTAAAAACTATATCATTAGGATTATAATTTTAATTCATAACCAATATTTTATAATGTCATAATTAGTTCTTTAATTCTCAAATATATATTGTATTTTTATTAGCATGTTTTAATATTGATGCACAATCAATTTCGTTTGTATTTTTACCAACAATTTCAAAAAGAAATCTTTTGAACTCCTTATTCGATATCTGATTCTCATATTACATATCAAATTTTTTTTAATGGTTGAGAAATATCCAACAATATTTTTATAGCTTTGCTTGCGTTATTCCAACGTATTTATAATTACCATATGTTCTAACTTTTTTATTTATTTTAGTTTTACTCCAAAATATGTGTTATATATGCCCCTTAGTTACTTATAAATCAGATTCCATTAACCATAATTTAATTATTTGTTTTGAAACAAATACGAATAATACAATTTTATTTGTGTGAGGCCTTTTCATTTTTAAAGAAAACTCTTATCACATGTAAGTCTGGAATTAAAGTTAGTTTATTGGTTTAAATATCATTCCTACAATGTATTTTACATTTCAATATAATGAAAACTATTGTGATCTCAAAGATTATTAATTTTAATAGCAAAATTTGAATTATACCAGATGAAAAGTCGCAGTAGATAAGTTTATTAGCATCAAAACAGTTAAGACTGAGTAAATGCCCCATCTTGTATCATAGCAATTTCCAAAGAAGTTGCAGAGAAATTGGAGATCAGGCCAAAGCTCTCAGACCAATTCACATCAGACTCACAAAGCTTAGAAAGTAATTTCTGTGTGAAGAGGATACCAACTCGTTTGGGCAGAAATCCACCCAGAGACACTACTAAATATATTTACAAACAGTTTCAATTTGTTTCTAACACAAATAATATGCAATGAAACGTAATATTGTTCATTTAAATATTGCAGAGCGACATAACATATTTGCGTGTGTTATATTTATTTTAAAATGTGAAGACACGATATTTTCAAAATGGCGGTGATAAATTGGAAGTATTGTGATATAGCCTTAAAGATTTGAGCGTGCTTTGGAATTAAAAAAGAACAAGATATGACTGAAATAATGTTGTATAATTTAACGACTAAAACTAACCAAACAATAACATAGAAACAATAATAGTAAGAATGGTTACCGTATTTCTGATAGAACCAAACTTGGAATGATTATTGGCTGAGCGTTAGCGAAGGGTCTAGACTCGAGAAACTGAACATATTTAATTTCTATATGTTTATCTGCACGATATCTTGAAAACGAACTTATCCATAATTTTGAAATTTTTCATAAAGCTTCATTTCTATATAACCACCATCGAGTTCTATGATGATTCTATGATCGCGTCATTCTACCGGATTTGGTTGAACGTTAGCGAACCTGTTTATATTGGTCTTATGAATAACCATGGTGGCAACAAGAAGATCGCAGAATAAATACATTTGTAATAAACTGAATAAAATCATAGCAATAAATTTTAAATGCAACTTCGGCAAAGGCCGTTATGATATACTGGTGTGACGTATTCCTATATTGTATTTAATATACCCAGAAGAGTTCATAAGCCATCTATCTTCAATTAATGGCCTCAGCATAGCGGCCATTTATATTAATATGAGGAGAAACTCTTCTCCGTTTCGTATTTACACGGTGTAACAAACCTCTTTACACAAACGTTAGGATATTGCTACATGGACCAACATGAGTTAAAAACTAAATGCAACTAATAGCCAATCTCTTTTCGTTTTACCGTCTCTATGTATATGTGTGTGTTTTTTAACAGTAAAGATACAAAACTCAAATTCAGTTATTTTTTGCCATCTCAAATCAAGAGAAAAATCTATATTATATTATCATATCATGGTTTAAGATAGCGGATGGTTGAACATTTTGAAACAATAATGTAAAAACTAATAAAATTTTGACATTTGGAAAGGACAATAAAAATTACTGCATCTATTTACAAACATTTCTACACCTTGATAATAAAGCTCGGTTAGTAAATAATGTAATTGCAAGATTTTAACAATTGCAATGCACGGCAACATTTTAAATTATATGTAGCAGCTTTTCTTGTTCTTTATATACTGTCATAATCTTACTACTTTTACGTTATTAAGCTTTAAAATTTCAGTCATATTGAAACATCGTATGATAATATAATATTAATTTTTATCTAGATTTGACACTGCACGAAAAATAAAGTACCAAATTTAAGTTTTCTACGTCTACTGGTTTTTACAGTAATAAAAGGACTAAAAACACATACATACAGACAGGCGGTAAACGAAAAGAGATACCGCATAGACCATTGGTTGCATTTAGTTAGTTTTTTACTCCTCTAGGTTCATGGAACAATCTCTTAAAGTAAAGAGTACAGTCTTGTTACACCCTGTATAGAGTGTTCAAATGCCTGATTAGAATTACCGTGTATTTATTTACTCTAGTGAAACATGTTATTCTAGGTTATTACCCAATTGAAATGTAAATTTTAAACGGAATCTTTGAAAATACTGTTTGCATTTAGACATAATACAGTACGTGTCCGTATGTACACACATCGCTGTAATCCAAGGTACCTCCTTAGGTGGTATTGTTTTAAATTTACGTAAACAACCATATCTAGATGGAACTAGATCTTATCTTTTTAGACGATTGTCGTATTTCTGCAATATTTTCTCCTTTTACAAATATTCAATAACTGAAATACTTTAATAAAAATAAACATTTTTAAATATTCCGTTAATATCTTTATGTCTCTCAGTTTAACACCAGATTTACGCTTCGTGTATTATAATCATTCATAATACAATACATGGCTTTAAATCTACTGGAATACGTAAGTCCGATTATTTCATGAAATAGAAATTTTAAACGGAATCTTTGAAAATGCAATTTGCATTTAGAGTGTTGAGTAATATCCTAAACGAGAAAAATCAACGAACGAAATCAGATTTCCAACCCTTACATATACATTCTGGATATATTGTTTTCTCATTTTGAAACTGTACGAAGAACTATGTAGAATAATCGGAAAACTGTCGACAAATGAGTACTGATTATTCAAAGAAACTCTTTTACGAATTAGACAACCGGTTTTAAGAATTTTCCTGCTACAAATAAAAATAATGTTCATTATTTGTTCGAATCTGTTCCACGTTTATAAAGTAAAGTAAACTCCAACAACTTTTTGTATGAATGGTTTTCAACTACCAATCCTTTTTCCTACGTCTCGCAAATTAATATTTGTTATCAAAACATCCTTTTATTATTATAACTAACCCGACTATTTTTTTAAATACTCTAAAGTTTACAGCAAAAATAATTTACTAAAATTGGAATATTTCTATATTTAACATTGTAAAAACTACTTTTCAAACAATGGTGGGAAATGTATTTTATCATAATTTTGGAAAGCCAAATTGTAAACGGCCAATAACATCTGTTTATGTGTCCCAGATTGGATTGTTGAAAGGTTTAGACGTTTTTCCAATCTATTAGAAGGAGGTGTGATTTTTAAATCTTTAGGTGCACATACTTACATTTTTGTTCTATTTGGAAAAGGTAACAGCACAAAAATATTTTAAATCAAACTTTAAGGATAACTCTAGTGGAGTATTAGTGCTACTGTAATTAGCGGTGTTCTATGGGGTTGAATTTTCACAATTAACAATGTTTGTACAAGAGGAAATTGTTTATTTAGCTTTTACGGTAATAAAGACAAATTATTAAATCTGAAAAATGTACAAGATATGTATGTACTGTTAGTGCAGTAGAAGACTTCGGGGGACTGTTCTGTACAGTGTCGTACATTACGGAATTACTTCCTAGTAATTCCGTAAATGATGAGAATATTACAGGTATCATTGGATCACGAACTGGAGTCCACCACAGTGATCCATGTGAATGTAAAACCGGTTCTCAACATCAGCAGGTGAAGCCCCGAAAATTGAAGACCAGGCAACAAATAAAAAAATCTTCGAGGGCCAATAACATGGAATTAGATTGTTACTTCAACGTATTCGTTCGGTAGAACATAATGCCATCAGAAGCAAAACATTTGAAACGCACAAATATATGATCATATTCAGCCACCAATACACGCTGGAATATTAGCCTAAGGGCCAATTTCATATTGGTTCTCGGAGTTGCATCGGTTGTCTCTGGTTTTCTGTAAGTTACAGATAAATAAAAAGACCTACCAGAGAGAGCAACGGTCTCTTATGTCACACTACAAATTTGTTATGTAACTTGACCACGATTTAAATGTTTTAGAGAGTACGTCTCATCTTTTCCTAAATATTTGTCATATGGTAGGTATTTTTCTTGTTCGGTAACTTACAACAAACCGGAGACAACGGATACAACTCCGAGAACCAATATTAAATTGGCCCTTAGGCTAATACTCCAATGCGTATTGGTGGCTGAATATAACCATATTATTATGCGTATCAAATTTGTTGTTTCCGATGGCTTTTTATGAAGTTGCCTGAAGATGGAATCCTCGATTCTGAAAGGCTTCACAAAATTAAATTAATATTGGAATATGTGTTATAATATTTACTAGTGGTATTAAATGAACTTCATTACTTTATTATGACAAATAATTATAATTTTTTTAAGTTCTGTCTGAAAGACCTCCACCCCTTCTGGGAGTAAAGAAAAACATAGAAACGGAATCTATGTGTCCTGCATTCGAACTCGACAAAATTTAATTTCGTTTGAGACATAAAAGTTAAATGGGAACAAATAAGATTCATTGACGCTAAAAAAATTGAGGTAAAGAAGAAAGGAATATTTAAGAGGGTGTACAGGTACAATACAAAATCTTACCTCAGGAGGTTCTTATCAGTATTCCAGCAGACGTTCTTCGGTGTTTTGTGTGTTAGTTGTTCCATTGAGCGCCGTGATTCAGCCGCATTGTCCTATGTTAATGACCTATAGGAATGGAGGACTGTTTGAATGCCCTATCTGTTTTTAAGAGGCGACGAAGTATAATGAATTGCTGCTCCTTCAACTTATGAATGCACCTCTCTTTGTGTGACTTGCATGGTATAAATGGATAAAGTCAGCAAGACATGAATCGTCTAGACAGGCAGTTTTGTCGTTGCCTTGCATAGTAGTTTGCCTGGGACTTGTTTAAATACCACAGCTCGGTTATTTAGAGTAAATAACCTGTTATTTACACAGCGAAATGAACAAAAATTACATAAATGATAGGAGTCTTTTCACGTAGATCTGACACTGGTTCTATGTTTGGAGTACATTTTCCTTGTGTATTTCCTCATATCTCATTCTCACAGTTCATTTTTAGGATCTTATTAAAACTAATCGTCCAATATAAATATGATTAATAAGAATAAGATTTTGCAATAATGGCACTAGAACCTACCAATGGTGTGTTTGTTCTAGGTCCAACAATGGGTCGTTGCCAGGGAGACGGCGCCTGCGCAGCTGTAGCGACTGTAGCACGAGCATCGCGCACCCCGCTCCCTGCCGCGCCAGTAGCCACGTCGACCTCACAAACAGCAAGTCCGCCGCCCCCACCACCTCCACCGCCGCCCCCGCGGCCTCTACCGCCCCCACGCGTCCAGACCACTGGCTGCGGATGTCGATGCGCCGCGTGAGGCCGTTTCGTCTCGAATCCCCGGTCAGGCCGCTTTCCGCCCCCGTGACCCAACCGGAGCGTCCACGACCGTCCCAACCTGGCCGTCCCCACTCGGGACCTCCCCGCCCAACCAGGGGCCAACGCCGCCGAATATCCTCCTCCACGAGCCGTCGCCGGGAAGCCAACGCCTCAGAGCCCACCAGCCCCGACCATTCCTGGACCCGCCACCCTCTCAGCGACGATGAGGAGGACTCCGCCCCCAGCACCACCGTCACCGCTCCCACTTCACCTCAACATGCTCCTGTACAGTCCAACCTCAGGTGAGTCTTCTGGTCATCTCCACTGGTTTTTTACAGCAGTTGAACTCGTCAGATCACCAATTGGGGTGTATTCACCATCGCGAAGAGTTCAGACACTCAATAGCCATTTTCAATATTTTTCTCATTTTATCGAACTTCATCATATGCACTACACATAAGCGTCTTCCATTTTTAACTTTAACATCGACACCATGACATACCAGACCTGTTATGGTTCTGGAGATGGTCTTTACATCATTTACACATCATTGTGTTTGAAGTGGGTTTCAGCTAGCTACATTAAGTCTATACATATCTATAATGTACAATGTCTTCATTAGCAATCAACAGAATCACTAAATATTTTTCATGTCGAAGGATATTCTCTTAGACACAAGGCTGTGTAAATTGATATTTATATGAATCTTAATGTATAATTCAAAAACTTACATATTACGCTTATTACTATTATAGATGATGAATTATAGTACTGTAACTTACACTAAATCGTCCTTTTAAGTAAAACGAAAAACTTTTATGCGTAATACGTTCCATTGATATCGATTAAGACAGCTTCCCTTCTTTCTGTTAATGTTTAAACTTAGTATAGTTAAATGTTCTTATAAAATGACGATTATAAACAGAATGTTAATGAAAATAAATGTTTAAACGAGCGTTAACGAAGTGTCTGCGGACGGAATGGCAGGGCGGTCCCAGCGAATCGATGTCCCGGGAAATGGAGCGCAGCCAATCGTAGCTTCTTCGGTTTTTGTGCGGAGAAAACTCTCTTTTGAGTGCGGCGTTCTGACGCCGAACTGTACAAACAGCCGACGTAGCTCTTGGAGTATAAAAAACTTTTGAACGAAACTCTACGTTTCCATCTAGGAAAAACGTAGCCTCTGGACATTGATTTGGATTCGACAATGAAGTCGTTGTAAATTGATGTAGGGACTCGAACGCAGAAACAATGCCGGGAAAGTATTGTTTACTTTCCCAGTCACAAATTGCTTTAATAGCGTTCTGATTGTTGGCAATTCAAGTCGCATTACGAAAGAATTTGTTTCCAATCGATATGGAGGCAAAGTGAGGCATTCAATCGGTGCTTGGCAACCAGCCTGGCAACCGCGGACTCGCCAACACACCGTGGCCGCCCGGCCGACCGCTAGCGTGGAGCGGTGTACCACTGGTGTGTTACTATAATCGTTAATATTCCACTATTTAACTGCAAATTTGTAGACAATGTCTTTGAGTGAATCATTTACCATTATGAAAGAATTAACTCTTTTTAGTTAAACTCATAATATTCAGTACCAGTTACAGTCTAATCGCTCTGAAATAAACACTTACTTCCCCTTATATAGATCAAATTGTAGATATCCAAACGTAGATCACTGAATTTTTTTGAATCACTGAACGATGACAATTGTCCGAAAAATCCTGTTTCCTTCACATTCTCTGTTAGTGTCACCAATTCTAATTTTGAAATTGCAATACAATAATTTGTAATTAGATGAAAAACAGACTTAATACCTCTTGGCTTAATCGGAAGAAAGGTGGATTTAATATGTGACTTTAAACCTGGAAATACTAAACTGAATGTGTGTTGTTTATTACTATTGACTTGTGATTAAATGCTTTCAAATACTAAGAAACTCTTTCCTCTTGGAACCTTATAAGATTCAAGTCTATAATCGTACAAACTGGTTTTGTTTAATATGAACGTGGATTTGTAAATAGCCAGAAATCATAATATTTCACTGTTTTTGTTTTCTTCTAAAAACTTTTTTATGGTTGAACGCTCTTTATCTCTTTTTCGTTTTGGTATATGATGCAAAGTAAACAGATATACTTGTCATACACATCCTTTCCCAAACTTTGAACGGCCGGCATCTTTAAACCTTACAGGAATCAAAAAATCAATAAGAATAAAGGTTGCTTGAAATTACTTGATACTTTTAAAAAGGTCTCCACTTGTGGTTCAAGTTGTGAAATATCAGAAAAACTGTTCACAAATACAAATGGTCTCCATTATGAAAACACTTTTATGTAATGGTTGAGATTAAACGAACTCACCCAAGACGTGTAAGTAGTTTAGTTTGAATAAGCAAGGAATTACAGCAGTAATAATAATGTCTCCATTATTTTTACGGTCGACTGCTTTCGGAAATCCCTAGATGATTAAAAACACATAAACATTATTTTAAATAGCCTGAGAGATAAAAAAATGATTTCGTTATTTCTACGATGCATAAACTGACATATCTCTTTCCTAGAGTTTTAACTAATGGCATCTTGAAATCTTATGTGATAGAAAATAATAATTTTCAAGAATAAAATAGGTTTTGAAATAACGTAATAGTATCTAAAAAAAACCTGTTAGTTTGCATTATGTTGTTATCTTTTATTGGTTGGGATGGTCTAAAGAACTGATCGAAGCTATGTGCAATGTTATATCTGCACCAAATAAATATTGACAGTTATCGTGTTAATAAGCTTGTATTATATTTTATAACCCCATACATATAGGCTACATATAGCCTTATTATAGATGTTTTGGGTTCTGAGAGTCAGGATCGATCGTCGAAAATACAAAATGTCACGAAAATTCTCTCATGAGGCCGTAAGTAAACTTCTATGAAATCTACCCTAAATCAGTTCAAGTGCTAAGTATACCACCGAAAATCCACCGCTCTCTGTAAATATTCTGGGACATCCGTAATTCAATACAGTAGATTGATATTATTTTTGTGTTTTCACAATAATATTTTACAATTATTTAGAATAGAAGTTATTAGAACATTACAATAAAACGCAGTTGGCTTACGACGTAATTATGTCGTTATCATAGTTTAAATGCAACCTAATCTATTTATCAAAAATCGTAATAGCACATTCGTGCATCATCATTGCCGAACAACACGCAATTATTGTTGAGTTACCAGTTTATGTTTTTGACATATTACCATACCATACCAGTATCGTTATGTTTTTGACATATTAAAGCAGACACATGTGACATGGGCGCTGTTTTTAAATATACACAGGGAAAATAAAATCAGAACAGTAAGCAGTGAACGAAGAATTTAGAATAGCTATAAACAGTAGAGTAAGGTTATCTGAGATGTGCCAGCGCAACAGTGTGGGAACTGTCTCCGACAAGGCTGATACGTGACTGGAGTCCAGTAAATTCCAGTTCCAGTCTCCAGAGTCCAGTTGTGGCGACATCGTGTCCCGTCCTCGCCGTATTGGGGCTGTTAATGCATGTGGTTCACACTGACCGGCGACCGTCATTTACCAAATGCCGACATTTCAATCGCCCGCCGCCGCCGCCCCGCTTGTGTACATCTGACCGGCCTGTAAATACTCTCAGACGGTGGGAGTTTGTGTTAGTGGTTACAGCAATAAAACTCACTTCAGCCTTCTAGACCTTTATGGACCAAACCACTGCTTCTCACACCAATATTTCTAGCTCGTAGACAATTGAGGAGACAATGCATTTATAAATGATCCAATGAAGTAATACGATTATAATAGATTGAATATTTGGCAATACAATCCACGTTTTCAGCAGCCCGCGTAACGATACAGTGGTGAATCCACGAAATACAAACAAGGTATAATTACGCCAGACCTCATGTCACATAACCGGCTTTGCTTATCTTCTACTCAGAGCTCAGTTTAGTTTTGATATCTCCTGTGGACTGTCAACAAACAGGCACTCAGACAGAAAAGATATTTTCCAGCTCCCAGACAAGAGTAGAAGACAATTTACCAACCCTCTAAGTGATAGGCGCGAACCACGCTCATCCAAATCCCATGGAAGTACCATCATTGGACACAACCCATTCTAATTAAAAAATAAATTCGATGTGTTAAATCGTGTTCGAGATATTCTGATAGTTAGACTAGGATAACACTCAGCCAAATCCCATGGAAGTACCATCATTGGACACAACCCATTCTAATTAAAAAATAAATTTGATGTGTTAAATCGTGTTCGAGATATTCTGATAGTTACACTAGGATAACACTCAGCCAAATCCCATGGAAGTACCATCATTGGACACAACCCATTCTAATTAAAAAATAAATTTGATGTGTTAAATCGTGTTCGAGATATTCTGATAGTTAGACTAGGATAACACTCAGCCAAATCCCATGGAAGTACCATCATTGGACACAACCCATTCTAATTAAAAAATAAATTTGATGTGTTAAATCGTGTTCGAGATATTCTGATAGTTAGACTAGGATAACACTCAGCCAAATCCCATGGAAGTACCATCATTGGACACAACCCATTCTAATTAAAAAATAAATTTGATGTGTTAAATCGTGTTCGAGATATTCTGATAGTTACACTAGGATAACACTCAGCCAAATCCCATGGAAGTACCATCATTGGACACAACCCATTCTAATTAAAAAATAAATTTGATGTGTTAAATCGTGTTCGAGATATTCTGATAGTTAAAAACAGATATTCTGATAGTTAGACTAGGATAACACTCAGCCAAATCCCATGGAAGTACCATCATTGGACACAACCCATTCTAATTAAAAAATAAATTTGATGTGTTAAATCGTGGTCGAGATATTCTGATAGTTAGACTAGGATAACACTCAGCCAAATCCCATGGAAGTACCATCATTGGACACAACCCATTCTAATTAAAAAATAAATTTGATGTGTTAAATCGTGTTCGAGATATTCTGATAGTTACACTAGGATAACACTCAGCCAAATCCCATGGAAGTACCACCATTGGACACAACCCATTCTAATTAAAAAATAAATTTGATGTGTTAAATCGTGTTCGAGATATTCTGATAGTTAGACTAGGATGACACTCAGCCAAATCCCATGGAAGTACCACCATTGGACACAACCCATTCTAATTAAAAAATAAATTTGATGTGTTAAATCGTGTTCGAGATATTCTGATAGTTAGACTAGGATAATACTCAGCCAAATCCCATGGAAGTACCATCATTGGACACAACCCATTCTAATTAAAAAATAAATTTGATGTGTTAAATCGTGTTCGAGATATTCTGATAGTTACACTAGGACAACACTCAGCCAAATCCCATGGAAGTACCATCATTGGACACAACCCATTCTAATTAAAAAAATAAATTTGATGTGTTAAATCGTGTTCGAGATATTCTGATAGTTACACTAGGACAACACTCAGCCAAATCCCATGGAAGTACCATCATTGGACACAACCCATTCTAATTAAAAAATAAATTCGATGTGTTAAATCGTGTTCGAGATATTCTGATAGTTAGACTAGGATAACACTCAGCCAAATCCCATGGAAGTACCATCATTGGACACAACCCATTCGAATTAAAAAATAAATTTGATGTGTTAAATCGTGTTCGAGATATTCTGATAGTTACACTAGGATAACACTCAGCCAAATCCCATGGAAGTACCATCATTGGACACAACCCATTCTAATTAAAAAATAAATTTGATGTGTTAAATCGTGGTTCGAGATATTCTGATAGTTAGACTAGGATAACACTCAGCCAAATCCCATGGAAGTACCATCATTGGACACAACCCATTCTAATTAAAAAATAAATTTGATGTGTTAAATCGTGTTCGAGATATTCTGATAGTTACACTAGGATAACACTCAGCCAAATCCCATGGAAGTACCATCCATTGGACACAACCCATTCTAATTAAAAAATAAATTTGATGTGTTAAATCGTGTTCGAGATATTCTGATAGTTAGACTAGGATAACACTCAGCCAAATCCCATGGAAGTACCATCATTGGACACAACCCATTCTAATTAAAAAATAAATTTGATGTGTTAAATCGTGTTCGAGATATTCTGATAGTTAGACTAGGATAACACTCAGCCAAATCCCATGGAAGTACCATCATTGGACACAACCCATTCTAATTAAAAAATAAATTTGATGTGTTAAATCGTGTTCGAGATATTCTGATAGTTACACTAGGACAACACTCAGCCAAATCCCATGGAAGTACCATCATTGGACACAACCCATTCTAATTAAAAAATAAATTTGATGTGTTAAATCGTGTTCGAGATATTCTGATAGTTACACTAGGACAACACTCAGCCAAATCCCATGGAAGTACCATCATTGGACACAACCCATTCTAATTAAAAAATAAATTCGATGTGTTAAATCGTGTTCGAGATATTCTGATAGTTAGACTAGGATAACACTCAGCCAAATCCCATGGAAGTACCATCATTGGACACAACCCATTCTAATTAAAAAATAAATTTGATGTGTTAAATCGTGTTCGAGATATTCTGATAGTTACACTAGGACAACACTCAGCCAAATCCCATGGAAGTACCACCATTGGACACAACCCATTCTAATTAAAAAATAAATTTGATGTGTTAAATCGTGTTCGAGATATTCTGATAGTTACACTAGGATAACACTCAGCCAAATCCCATGGAAGTACCATCATTGGACACAACCCATTCGAATTAAAAAATAAATTTGATGTGTTAAATCGTGTTCGAGATATTCTGATAGTTAGACTAGGATGACACTCAGCCAAATCCCATGAAGTGACATGCACCGTCGTTAATCTCGGCATTGCTTATGGGTAAATAAAGCTACATGAACAATTTCAAATCCACAGCTCAATTAGCTTTCGAAGTATTCTGCAAACAGTTAGACAAGGCTAACACTGAGCCAAATCCCATAAAAAGACCATCACTATTCTCTGTGTTGATTATGTGAAAGTAAATGTTCAGGAATTATTTCAAATCGATAGCTCGATTAGCTCTCGAGATATTCTGCGGACAGACTAGGGTAAAATTCAGCCGAAGCCTACAAAGGGACATATACTATCACTAATCTCGGTGTTGCTTATGTGGAAGGTGTGCAATTAGCTCTTGAGATGTTCTGCGAAAAACAAACGGACGGACAGACAAAAGAAAAATGCGTCAAACCTCCTAATTACAGTAAAATATAAGGTATTCTAAATATATAGCTATATTCATTCTCACGTTAGGCTTTACTAATGCTCAGCCAAATTCATTCGTTCACATGGAGGGACATGCGTGCCATCATCAAACTCTATATTTCAGGTCAATTTGTTCTCGATATATTGTGCGAACAGTAAAACAGATAGGAGCTAACTTTCGCCAGCTCTCTTAAGTGATAGGCTTCGCTAACGCTCAGCCAATTCAGCCAATTGGCTAATAATGATTGTTGGCTCATTGTTGAAAATGTGATAAATGTATAGTAATGAATAAAAATAATTCTCAATAACAATTATTGAAGTTTTTGTGTATTATTTGTTCAAATACAACCATCAGTGACCGGAAGAATTTATATCTGTTTTAGTGTAAAGTACATTACGTGGTTCTAAATATCCGACGATTGCGGTATAATTCATGTGTCGTGATTGAAACCTTGCTTCCTCGTAATATCCAGCGAGGAAGTCATTTTGTCCGACCATATGTACTGTAACATTTTGTTCTGACCACTCATTGTAACTAACGTGCTTGCTCACTGAGATTAAGAGAAAAGAATCACATAAATGCAGTTGCTTACTTCCAGGTATATACCTATTTGATAAAGATCGAGATATTCATGTAAGATATAGATCTTATTTCTTTAGCTGGGAGATCTTTATGGGCTCACGGGAATTTGTCCGGCTTACAACTCCCTCCAGTAATCAAGATGAAGATTTTACATCAGACTCACCACAGGGAGTGGTCGAATGATATTAACATACGTGATAAACCGGTTGCTACCTAATCTTCATTCCACTTGGTAAGGTAACTTAAACTGTCAAGTACGTGCTTAAACTCTCGCCTCGTACAGCATGGCCTAAGGTGCTGCAATCGATTTTTGGTTAGAATTATCTTTTGAAGATGTGGACAACATTTTTGTCAAAGATACCTTTTATGGAGATATAAAAAAAATTTTAAACGTTATCATTTCACAGGGAGTTGTAGGCCTTCGAAGCTAAATTTAGGAGCACCTTTTATTAGCGGGCCCAATTAAAAACTGTTCAAGATACGATGTTTTTACAATGTGCACGCTAAAAGGAAACCGTGTGTTTTTTATTAAAGGAAATTGTAATCCTTAACAAATTGTATATTAAAAATCGTGTCATTTAAACGTTGTATTTTATTACAAATTAAGTCATAATTGCTATATCGTATCGTTATCAAATCATATCATGTATGAATGGTAAAGTCATAGATCATAAAAACACAGTTCACCCCATAAAGTTATAGCTTATCTATATAGTGTAAATAATTAGCATCCTTTTATCTTCTGCTGAGTTTTGTACCTGGTTACAAAATTACCTGTCTTTATTTTAATAGGTATATTAAAAACCGGCTTTAGTGAAATATATATTTTTAATTGTAGAACAATAGAAGATGTTTAATTCTTCAGATATAAGTAATTTGTATCCAAACTCTTTTTAGTTTGGTTTTAAAGCTTATTAATTTTCAATATAAACTATGGAATTTTAAAAAAGTTTAAGATTTTCTTGCCGAGTTACCAATAAAAACATAAAAAAACTAAAAGGTGTTTCTGTGTGTAGTAATTGGCTGAGCTTTAGCGAAGCCTATGAATGGATAGGCTGAAAAGTTTTGATTTCTCTCTGTCTATCAGTCCTAAGGATATCTCGAATGCAAAATAAACCATAGACTTGAAATGGTCATCGATGCTTCAATTAAATATGAAGAAAACTGAATTTGATGATGGTGCATGTATCACCATGGTGTTTGGCTGAGCGTTAGTAAATATTTTTTCATTGGTTAACCATGATTGCAACGAGAAAATAGTGAAATAAATAAATGTCTAAACAAACTAAATACATAGGAGATTTAAACATGTAATAGTTTTTCTTCATGGATTAAAGCGAAAGAAAAATAGAATGGAATGTCGAGAGTTTATTTCAGTCCACCCTTGCATTGAAGTACCCTCCCTATCTAACCGGAATTTTATTTGAACACTGCCATGAAACCTAACTTAACGAACACAAATGTCATGTAGCAAGATATCCAGAAAGATATTTCATCCTAGAATTTAAATATTGCATGTCTACATAGACAAGAATGTGTTCTATGATGGTGTATATCTAACTGTAAAATTTGGCTGAGCGTCATTGAAGCCTATCAGTACGTTGACACAATTTCTCTTTTTTCCGAGTGTGACTTGTGTGTCCATTTCTGTTCTGTATCACTGTATTTCTGTCAATCTGGACTTACTCGATAATAAAATGAGTGATAGATTTAAAATTTTGCATGCTACCTCAGTGAAGCCTGTTACGCGACGAGTGGTGTGTCATACTTCCACATTGCTATATCTTTGGAACAATGACAATTCCAATTGTTCCATTGTTCTTCGATTAAAAATAAGTCATAAAAGTGTTTGAGGTTTAAAATTTTCCTTATGGGATCAAAATAAACTTGGCCACCAGTACAGGCTGCTCTTAAAAGGGTGATGACTTAAAAACAGTATTCCAACATCTATCAGAGTTAGATGGTGTTCTGCGATGTTTGCACTTTTCTTGTTGTTTCAATATTCTGATAGAACTTATGATACTTTCAAAGGTTACACTTCCTCTCCCACACTCGGCCTGTCGTGTCCTCAGTTCCGTGTACTGAGGACCGCGCCCGCGCCCATATCCTTGCCCGCGGTTACGTCACGAGCCTGGAGAAAGGCAAGGGAACGAGGGCCGATTGTCTCTGGCCAGGAAACTGCTGCAGCCGCTGCCGTAGCGTCCACTTCCCGTGGAGCACTTATTGTTTGTGCGGCAAGTCACGGCAAACAATTACTATACACTACATTACAGCCACACATAACCTATAATAAAGAAGTAGGGGAGTCGCTTCTTCACGCCCCCATAGATGCTCTATATGCACATACTTTATCACGATATATACACATACTTTACCACGATAAGCGCAAAACATATTTATATCTATTCAATTTAGTACATAATTTTTCCACTGTAATGTAATAACATTCAGAGTTTCAGTTCCAGGTTATTACGGAAAGAGGCAAACGCTGGAGGCGTGTTTGTGTAGAATCACATTTCCAGAGATATAACTCAATGTCAACTTCTGCGATCCCTCTCTATCTGTAATTGCTCAATTCTGATATTAAGTATTTTCCTTTTCATGTTGTTCTTACTCGTGTAAAACGTTGCTCTGTTTTATTTTCAACAGTGTACGATATAAATCCTTTAGGAGGTGTTATTATTTCATATATCGGTTCCAAATGACAGCCGAATTCAGATTATCCCAATCCAGTCATATAAAGTCCTAAATGTTTATTACGTGTTTTTTTTTTTTTAATAATTTTCCACGCTTTTTAAAAAACTTTTACAAGATTTGGTGTTAAATATTTATCTAATGTTTTGAGGAACGACAGCCGTTCTCGGACATTAATTTAATCACCCTTAAACACCAGTCACTGTTCTTCAGAGGAATGTGGTACTATTATTAGAGGTACGATAGTCTTGTCACAGAAAAATAGTCACATCCTTGAGAAAAGTGTTATAAATAATTCATTCTACATTACTTGTGTTCTCGCACCGTAATGAAAACAGAATATGTCATATTTTGGGATCTTAAGTAAGTCGGTAAATCACAACAGTCTATTTCTAAGCTTACTTAAAATACTGCATATTTTGTTTAAAGCTCGTTATGAGACAGTTTTGAAACATAGCAAACTCATTAGTTTTACATAAAAGAACAGAACTTCGACGTTTATAAAACTCTTGTTTGGGTTGAAACTCTAACACTTTCAGTTTTGCTTACATAAAACATGCCAAAATCAAGCATCACAATTAAAAAGTTATTATTTCAACCCAGCTTAAAGAAGAAAAATGTTTGAACCGCTACATGGTCACTTCTACTTTACGATTTGTTTTAATATGATTTAAAATTAGAGGCTTTTTCCTTTTAACCCTTATTCTACCAGTCCCCATGGCCCACTGGCCTGTGCGAGGATCTTATTAGTACAAGTGGGAGAGTTGACACAATAAAGTCTATGGTACTGGTAAAAAGATGATCTGTCACTGACTAGATTTTAAGCTGCGCTATCGCACTCTGATCGACATCTTGGACCGCTCGACCATCGGCAGTCCGATCCAGTTGTAATAGATGGGCGATACTTACAATTTAGGAGCTGTGAGCTGTATCATTCTTTATAATTATACCCATATCAAATGTGTACACCTTGTAAGTTATATGATAATCATCATCACTGAAAGGCTACGACTGGCGCTTGACCCTCGATAACGACCGCCTACGTCTGCGCATATATCTGGAGGATGTCTAAAAGTGTCCTGATAATTGTGTATAATTGCGAAGTGCAAATAACGTCTCAATATCAGGTGACCTTGCCGACCACACTCGCAGCTATTAGAGCTGTTAGTGGGCCAGCGCGAGCTGTGGCCTTGGACTGTGGTCACCGTATTTCTCTCTCTCTCGCTCTCGCTCTCCATACCGCGGCTCTCATCTCTGCCACATTCCAGTTGTTAAAAACTATTATTCGTAAAAATTATAACTCAGCAACACAGTATGTTAACAAAAATGTATTTTATGGTTTAGTTTTTTTTTCTTGTTTTTTGATGACACTGATGTAACATTTTCTTTGCGTAATGCTCCAAGACCTTTATACAGATAAGAGATAAACTGTGTATAGTAGTTTAGTCGGTATGTCTTTGAAAGGCCAATCAACCATGGCTATGAGGCCATAAGGAAAATCCCTTTAGGTCTGAAGATCCTTAGATTTCTGAATTTCATGAAAATTGTGATGACGTTTAACCAAAATTACAGATGGTATAATAACATCTGCTTCAATTTACACCAACTCCACCAAAGAATTTGAAAAGTTGCCGTTAGCGTCTTGGAAATATTTTATGCTTTTGACCGAAACTTACCTTATATTGTACCTAGACAGAGTGGATAAATTTCTACTCTTAATCTCTCGAGTTTCATTGTTAGTGTAGAAATGATTAACTTTACGTTGAATCTATTTACGTACATAATGAATATCAATACAGACACCATTATTTCGAACAGAATTATATTAATATCCAATTTCATATTTTAATTTAAAATATTAACATTTAATCAGCATTAATTTGTAATTTGTGACGGAATTCATCGTGTAATACCACTACATAATTAAAGGTTTAATGAATTGATTAGATTGATTCAGATCGTACATAAAATATTGCACTAGTTCATTATTAATGCTTAATAAACTCTTCATAGTTTCATCACATTGACAAACATATTGGTTGGTTGCTGTATTGATGTATACAATATATTACAGTGTACTGTAATTTCACCTAGTTTTGCGTACTGTACGATGTTTATTGACTAAAACATGAGGATATACGAGTATAATGAAAGCTGCTCTCGGATTTACTACAACTAAAAAAACTCATACGATGATGAAATATTCGTATCTCTGACAAATAATTGTTTGTTAAATTAAACAAGATTCTGAAAATTGTTTTTGTTTTTGTTTGGTTGAAGTGTAGTGTTCTAAGAAGAACAACATTGCAATTAATTGTAAATGTAAGTAGTCAATGGATGAAAGAAGTTGTGCGCTTATCAGAGATATATCAGCTGACAAATAAGTACCTAATCACATTTATCAATTTAGTATCTTGTTGATTCAAAGTTGCGCACCGCTTCATTTATAAAACACATACGTAATGTGATGCAATAAATTGGATTCGGTACACCACTTTTAGTTGAGATGGTTTATATTGATTCGTTTGTCTGTGTATGGCTTTGGATTTGTCCCTTCCACATGCCTACATAATCAAATATATTTTAGTTCCTAAATATGTTTCAAAATGTTATAACTTAAATGAACTATTGAACTTACTTTAATAAATGACATCAAATCAAATTTTAGTTCCATGTACAACATTTTCATTCACAGATTTAAATGTTATAGGAAGTTTGTACCGCTCGGTTTAGTTCAACTCATACCCCACGGTAATATCACGGTTGAATGTGTGTGTTCTCTATGCATGGGCCATCTCAACGGTATTCCTCTCGCTTCCTGGATCTCTGCCGCGAACCTGTAATGCGCATCGCCGGTTTCCTTCGGTAGTCGATTAATTGCAGCCGATTTCCACCTTTTACGTGTACCTTCCTGTTGTTCAGCATCCTCTATGGGTCCTGGGGTAATGGTCGCTTCCTACGCTATATCCGACAATTAGGCTTAATTAACGCACAAGACAATTCCGGAGTAGGCGATTGTAGTTTGAATTGAGATTTAGACGCAATTTACAAAGAGAAATAATCACAACTCAGTTGTCAAAACTAAGATATTTTTTGATAATGGTATTTTTCATCCTTCGTTATGCTTGTTGGGAGTGTCGATGGCCGAGCGGTCTAAGTCGTTGGACTTTGGGTCAGAGTTAGAGATAGCGCAGGTTCAAATTCTGTCTGTGACCGTTGCACTTTTTATCAGTACAATCAACTTCGTACTGTATCGTCTCTTCCCCTTATTCTGTTTGATAAGATCCTCGCACAGGCCAGTGGCCCATCTGGACGGACAGAATAAGGCTTAAAAGGGGATCGGTCTCTCCTTAAAAAAAAAAATGTAAAGAATATGCTAAGAAGAGTAAAGAACCTTTACAATAGAACTCACCAATCGAGTCAATGTCCATCGTCGACTCAACCCGCAGGATGGTTCTACGCCCAACAGATGTCAGAGATGCTGCCCGTATGGTATCAATGATACGGGGGCTGCGGGAATTAATTAACCACATGGCGCCGTAACATCCGGTGTGACCATTATTAGTTGCAACAGACTATTCACACGTGGCTATTCATAAAATCAGCATAGCATATCTACTGCCATTAAAGCATCTAATGGTAGTGGAACTGGTAGTCTGAAACCCCAGTCTAGGCTAATAATCCAGTTCGATGGCCAACAAAGCACTCATCTGCACCCCACAGACTAATTCATTGATCAGCAAAAGGTATCCGTCCAACTTTCTGACCCATTTCTTCTATAAACTATAAAAAAATGTCATCCATGTCCTTCTTCCTCAGATTACCTTAGATAATGAAAAGTTCCCAATATTAGTAGTCATTTAAATAATTGTTTAATTTTTTTTATTCGATTCCACTATTAAATGACATCGGGGAAAGTTAATTTAGTTTTTGGTAATTTTATTATACTAGGAGAACGCAAAAATGACAGCCACTTTCTTGTGTTCGACTTGGTTGGATTTAATCTATTTTAATATAGAATTATTTTGTATAAATTTCTGTTTTAGATTCTTATACTTGCCAATATTAAGAGTCAACGAAGATGATAATAATAGATGGAGTAGTCTGTACTATTCTTATGATTCTTTATTCTTTTTGTTTTAGTTACGATTTTATTTATGGTGTTCTCTTACATAAGTAACCGATTTCGAACCATGAGATGCTATTGAGAGAATTGAACTTGATCTTGATATTTCGGCTGGTGATATTTCGATTTTTGTGAGCGAAATTTCGTCACCTTTAGCTCGAAAGGATGAATATACCTAAGAATAAAGGATAAAACCTTGGATAATGAACATGTTATGTTCCTTTTATATAATTGTTTTATTAAGTTGAAAAATCAATGGCAACATGTGTTTTTCATTGTTAGAAGTTACGCTGCAAAATAACAGTTAAATAATGTAGTAAAGTCCCAAAGGGCATTACACAATGCCCATTCTTCACGTACCTACCGCAATTTACGTCAGTCGGTAACGTTGCTTTACTACGAGAGGAGGAAGGATATGCAATACAAGGTAGTGAGATTGAATATATGAGTAGCACCTCATGGGCGTGGACCAAGATTTGTGCCCTACTACTGCACTGTAAAGCACCATGTCCTGTATATCAAGGCCCTTAGAGAGCGAGTGTCGACGTTCAGACGGAACCGGCATGGGCCCTTAATTGAAGGGAAAGTACAATAACTTTTGTTGCATAAATCTGTTTGCTTATGAACACCCTACCTCAAGGTTGTTTGTACGGAACCATGAGAGATACCATCTTCTGCAAGGAGAGCTGAGAGCAAGGTTCTAATCTGCCGTAGCCTTACATTGTGAGACTGATAAGTATTTGCGAAGGGCGCAAGGGCAAAAACAATTTGTACGTGGTGTTAAAATTGTTTAAGTAATGCTAATATTTTGTTTTTAACAGATAAATTCTATTTGTTTCTCTCTCCTGAAGTGTACAACAAACAAATTTCTTAATTGGTTTTTATCAGTAATTAATTATTGGAACATTTTTATTAACTTTTCCGTTTCTGTGAAATTTGAGAGCTATAAAAAAGTTTGATATATACAGTAGGCTACATATGCTACATACGCGGTTTTTTGAGACGATAACTGTCCCAAAAAAGCCAAAGTTGAAACCTATTACAAAAATCAATAATCTTATGTCAACTATGTTCATAGGATGAAACAAGGTAAAATTTGGTATACACCTACGATGAAATAAAACAAGGCCAACAATAAAGCAGCTGATTTGTTTGATGACTCATTTATTGAAACTGAATCAGTTAAAAGAGACTATTATAAACAAGTTTTTTTATATAAAGTATATATGCTACTTAACGCGGTTTTTGGAGGCGATAACTGTCTCAAAAAAGCCCAAATTGAAACCTGATACAAAAACTGATCTTATAAATATCTCGACTAAATTCGTTGATAGCTTGGTAAGCCATTCAGTTTTTATAAAGCGGCCTTTAAAATTTTTTAAAAACCACACCCCCCTTATTTATGAAGCTAGAGCAAAATAAGCAAGTGTTTTGGAATGCTGATAACATTTGTTGACCTCTTTTTGTATCTCGAACTTTTGTTGTTATATTGAAAATACATAAATTAATTCATTAATATTGAATAAATATAAAACTAATTTATTTTAGTGCCGTACTGTAATTTTACCAACCTTTCCTTTACTCTAAAATTTAATTTTTTATGTGAAACAAAATGCTATTGGCAGCTAATAAACCTCAGCAAAGGATCAGTTATACCAACATAACAGTTTACTGCCCGGTCCGACAAGCGGCTGGCTGGCAACAATAAACTCGTCACTATTATGTAAAGCGACCACCAGGGGCACAATGGTGGTGTTAACCCCATGTGTTGACCAGGTTGTTCACTTATATTCAATAGCTGTGATCTAATAACGTCAATGTGAGAGAGCAACCCATTCATTGGCCGTAAATTCAATTAGTTAGGTAACAGCGGTACTTTGTTCAGCTAATCCAGAGCATATAACGATTAGTCGACAACATTGCGCGCTGTTTTTCTCATTAACGAATGTAAATTTTTATTTTACTCGACGCAATAAACGCTCTGTTTGCACAGTATAACGTACGTGTTAATATGCACTGTTATTGTTCTTTTTCAGCATTTAAGCGAAGAATTCAAAGTATCGGTATTAATTTTGTTGGAATATAAAATGGTTTATTGCATTCGTCTCAGTATTGATTAGCATTGGAAAATAAACTATTCGTTGAGTTAATGCAACTTTTTGTGTAAACACTATTTACATCATCACTCAGAACATAAATTAGTTCTGGAAAATTGTACCAAAACTCATCAAGTGAGATTTCTGGGATCGTAATAATAAATAGTGGCGATTGCAAAGTTTTCATGTATGTTTTATTGTGACAAATAAAACTTACAAGCACCACTTCTAGAAGTTAAATAAAAATATGTCTTTGCCTCGTTGCTGCTAGAATAAAGTAATAATGAACTAAAATTATATCTAGGGGCGGCATCGTGGTTCAAACATCTATGGAATATTGCCTTCGAAACTTAATGATTTAATAATAATTAAAAAATGATTTACCTTAAACATTAACGTCGACTCAAAATGCATGGCGGTAGCATTGGCTCGACGTTGTAGCGGTAATATAAAAAAGTAAGGAATCGTGAACTTATGAAGAATAGAACTCGCGAGTTGATCCTCGGTGGGTGGGAGTTCGATTACAAAGTTCAAGAGACACGAGTGAGTTTGCTACACGTGTCAATAAGTTTTATTCCGTCAAGAATATAATTCCAAGAACTTCGGAAATTTATATTACTAACCTGTAATGAGTAACAAAGTTGCAACAAAATATGCATATATATTATACATAATGTAACTAAATAACGGTACAACATTATATATTTCTTACATTCGTAGATATTTTTGATTCCTTAAAATTTGAAAGGCTGAAAACTATACTCTCAAAATGTTTTTTCCCCTTAGAGGTTGTTTACTTTATTTTTATAAGAATTGTTTTAAGTGAGCTAAGACAATACATGTATTATCTTACCTTATTCGCACCTTATGGTATAAACCTTCAGTATACCAATTCAATTATAAATTATTCAATCTATGGTCGTTTATTATAGCGTATAATCGAAAGACTATTGTACAATTAAGAATGTTCGTAGAAAATTAGCGGTTCGTTCGATGAGATTGTGACTAAAAAAAGCCTTAAACATGTTTTATGTTTAGCAAAGGGATCTGCTGTGATGAGAACCGGAGCTAATTACACTCTGTAATATTTCAAAGGCCTTTATATGTTCTTTTTTAATTAATTGAAAAAGTCCCCATTGAGTAGAGCTGAACGTCTGGCCGGTGTATGATGCAAGCGTTGTCGTTGTGCCGCACTCCCTCTCAAAGGATCTGTCTGTTGGGAAAGGCGAGGAGAGGCGACCTTACCCGGGTCTGCTGGCTGGGCTAGGCCCGCCTAAAGACACTTTCTAGTCTATACAGCGGCTGTCCTCGCCGGCTGTGAGATCAGCGATCACAGATGGAGACTTTCAGATTTACAAGATACGAAGTTTTGCCGGAGGATCAAGGCTGCCACTGGTGTTTCCTTACATATTCTAGAGAAAGGAAGCCAGGTAAGGTGAAATTTATCAAAAACCTGGTTTAGATTCAATACAGGATTGTTTGCGAGTCCTTTCTCAGCTCCAGGAAACGTCGAGTTCACGTTGTCGAACTCCTTTATGGTTAGCAAGAAAATAATAATATGAGTACCTCTGTTAAAAGTACAACGATTTTCACACCTTCTGGTCTCGTAGAGGTGTACTATAACCATCTTGTTAGTAAGGGTCCGTCAGATCGTATCGACGTCTTTGTGTGTCTGTGCACTACTACTTGATAAAAACGTCATAGAGACTTGAATTTCGCTCCATAGATTCTTTTTGGTCCAAGGAAGAACTTTACGGTATTTTAATCAAAAGGTCAAAACTATAAGCAAAATTAAATTTAATATTAGGCTCATGGGTAGACATGATGGCAACGAGAACTCCACAGAGTAAACGAATTTCACCTGTCATAAGGTAAAAGGACAGCAAGATTAGTCGTTTTTGTCAGAAGTTTTACTTTTTAGGACATGCAGCCACCACTGCCAGTCGTTTCATAACTTTTTGTCTTTCTTTCATAGGCACAATTTGAAAATTTCCATAGTAAATAAGCATGAAAAAGAAATTTTTGAGCTATAGTTCTTAAATTTTCAATAATCTAGGAAAAAGTATCAGTCAGTTCACTTAAATAAAGACTTCTGTCACTTTATGTTGAGGCCTTTAATACTCTTCTTTCGATTTATTTGTTTCTAAATTACTTGAATTTAGAAATTTAAGGTATTGAGCACTGAAATACCACTGTAAAAAGGTAACTCAATAAATCTTTCGATATCAAAGCTCTTTTTTAGAGTTAATTCACTTATAATATAACTATTCCAGCATGCAAAGGGATAGTGTATATGCAATGATCGAGTGTACCAGATGAGATGGTGTTTTTTTTATGGATCTAAGGGAGAAACTCCGACTGTATTTCAACGTCAAGGACAAGAATAATACCTTTCGTCCAAATCCATAGACCACAATCATAATTGAGAGCATAATTTTGTTTCAACGAACCATTCAGCCTTATTGTGCACCATTTATATACTATTAATTCTGCACTACTTGAAATAAAGTACAATATACTCGGAGTACTAGATCTGTGAAACCAGTTTTGTGTTGGCGAGTAAGTATTAATCTAACCTTGCCGTTAATCTTTACGTTTCCCTTACCGTTACATTTTACCGTTGAGAGTCATGTGTGTGACCTGACTGTGTCTCCATTTATTCTTTTGCTACATAAATCGGAAGCATTTCAAGAAAAATATTCATAACTGTATTCATCGAGAAGTGTAAACATTATCATTTCATTTTCTTCAGGACTTCCCTTGCTGTTGATATCAATACAAATTATAACTGTTGAAAAAAACCATTCAACTCATCTTCAAGTTTTAAGTACAAAAACACGTGGTGATTCATACGCAGTGGCAATTTCCTATATATTCACCGTTCATTCTTTTCAGTTATTATTGTACTACTGTACTCACTGTATAAAGGGTTAATCCTAGTAATGACGTAACAAAATTTGATTCCTCGCTTCAATCTCTTCTAGATAGATCGAGCCTTTTTTGGTACTCGCCAGAGTTCGAATAATGTACAGCCAGCGACTACAAAGTGCTTTATTGGGTGGGGTTCTTGCCCAAATAGGGATCTCAAGTTTCTATCCTTCATTAATTTGGCTCAGGTTCCCAGCCACAGAGACCCCACCACAGGTCTCTGACATCTCAGTCCTTCTAGCCTCACAATCTTCATGGAGTACCGCTAACCTCTGATTTAGAAAACGGGCAGGAATAGTAGATGAACACCAGTGGATTGATGCTCTGAGTGTGCAATCTGAGAAGGGCCATTTCTGTCAATTTAAAAAAGGAACTCCTTACTTAAGAATTTCCCCTTATTATATGTTGGTAGAAGGATTATAACCTTTTATAAATCATCCGAAAATGTTTAATTTAGAGTATACCTAAATCTCTACATAGTCGGTTGCTTAGATATAGGTATACTAAATATAATTAGCTGTCTGTCTATATTATGAAAATAAACTCTACATTTTACAGCGAATTTAGGTATCTAAAACTGTAATTTTTTTATACAAATCTATATATACAGGGTGATTCGGTTAGTGTTACCGGCACTTTCTGAGCTGATTGTACTATAAAAATAAAAAAAAAAGTTCATATAAACATGGGTCCGGAAATGCTTCCTTACTGGGTTATGGCCAATTGAAGATTTCACCAAAAATTGTGTGCAGGAGGTCAAATGATGATTTGCCGCGTGTTTATGAAGAGATATTTATAGGCGAATGCAACTTCTTCTAACGGATTTTTAGATGAGAAATTGAATAAAGTTCATCTCATAGCTGTATCTCATTTAGTTTTTTTGTTAGTCAAGAACGGCTGATCCGATTTGGCTGAAAATTTGTAGGGAGGTAGCTAAGAACTGGAAGAAACACATAGGATACTTTTTATCCCGGTCCCGATTCAGGATTCCGCCCACTGGTCTCTAAAAGTTACAGAAATACCCGTAAGAAATGCATTGCAGCAAACATATGTTATTAAGTGAAAGAGCCTTTTCAAATTTAATCAGCTGTTCTTTGTAAACATATACGTATAATGCGACAAAAGAAATATATGTTTATATAATTTAATTACTATTTTAAATTTCTTTACACTTATAGTTTGAAGCATAGAGTAAGCTTAAGAGAAACAGAAAATTTTGTTTCAAATGTTTCTGCAATCACTGTTAAACATAGACTTTACTATCCAGATAATACAATTCAAATTTGACGTAAAAATTCACCTTTAACTGCAATATTTATATAATACAAACCATGCTCGCGCTTGATCAGAAGATCAATGCAGATATCAAAATTACTATCTTACGTTGGCTACAAATATAAAGAATGCTATTAAACCAACCTTAGTTGTTTTTTTTTTGACAGAAGTATGGTTCTGAGAACTCCGTGCGTACATATTCTCTCGATCGAGACAACAAAGCAAGCTCAATCATGACATCGGAGATTTAACTAATTCGGTCCAGAAGTGATACAGGCGCAAAGCCTAAAATAAAAACCATACGCAATTTCGCTTAACATCTGAAGCTCATAATCATTAGACTGTAATAATATGTACCTAAAATATGCCTATTTTCGTTTCGCAAAATTACATTGAGCGCCATAATTTATTACATCGTATGTGCGCTAATGAATTCGACTTTTGACTCCTGTCCCGCTGGGTTATTATAGTTCAATTGTATACAAAAATCATAGAATATTGGATAAAAATTCCAGTTATTTCACAGGTGCATATTGAGACTGTTTTAAAAATTTAAATCTTAAATAGATCATGAGTATCTTTCAGTAACTATTATTTATCTCTGAAGGTTAATAACGACGTTCAAAAGAAATATGCCTCCTATGTTCCAATTTTTCTGTAGTGAATCGCATGCGAAGTGGTGGGTATCTGGTTGTAATTGGTATTTTATTGAAAATTAAGAGTTTTCGTTATAAAATACTACGAATTTATTGACGAACTAGCTGTTACCGGCGGCTAATCGCACTTAATTGCTTTTACTAAGTAATATAAGGACTTCGGTTCTAAAGATTGGGTGCGAAGCCGCGGGTAACAGCTAGTATAGTATAAAAAGAAATACTTTACACTCTTGGTGAGCCTTTTGTGAGTATAAAATATATCAGACAATAATTTTCTGCCTTTAGGGGAATCTATAGATCCAAGGTTAATTTTATGAGGGTAATTTTGATTAGTTTAAAGCAGCTAATTGCTACTCTCATTTTCAATCCACTAATCAAAGTAATATAACATTATTTCTTTATGATTACCGGTACTTAATGGTTTACCCTCATTCTTATTTAATAAAGTTTTGTCTTAAAATGTGTATTTTGCAATCCTTTGTTCACAGATCATGTTATTTGTCTAGTTATCTCTAATCTACCTATTGCACTGTGTTCACCTAAACAGATGTCTATCATCACGACTGCAGTCTTTATATTATCGAAGGAGAATTGACGCTCTACAACTAAATATCGACTTGAAGTTCGTGTTCAGAACAGCAAGAGCCAAGTGCCAACCAAACATTAGTATCCACATAACGATCCTAGACATATGATTATTGTATGGATTTTATCCGAAGTTAGAAAGGGCGTTCAATGGAACAAATTTTAATGTCAGCACTGGCGAAGCCAAGTTAAAACTGCATCTGTGGATTCACGTATTGGCTCAAAATTGGCATTTATACATTTCATGGAATAAGTTCAAGCGAGAATAGTTATCAAGCCCCTTATGAACGGATTTGCGAAGCTTATTTTCGGAGCTTTTACAATGTTGAACCAACTAAAATGCACATTTATTAGTTGTGCTAAAGATGACAGGTTGTGTTCATGGAACAACAGTTCTATGGATTGAATGTTAGAATAGTGATTAATGAGTTGCTTCTTGCGACCATGTTTTACTAGAATTCCGAACTGCTCCAGAAAGGAAAACTCTCAGAGACACGGCTTAGAGCTTCAACCAACCCAATATCCTAAAAGACAAAACCAGACCAAAAGTATTGATTTATTGTACATTTTATTCCTTACGATATTAAGGTAAAATTATTTTATACTTGCCAAGAGAATATGTTGCGACTTTAATCATAATGAAATAAATTATCAACTTATTTACTTACTGATAACCTTTATCTCATTCCCGATAGTTCCATTATAACCTAACAATAATAACTGTATTGTCTTGGGTCTTACAATCTAATCCCAGCAAAGATTTTGATTGTTGTTAATATAATTTTACAAAAATAGAGGTCAGTATTTATAGCTTCTTTCTAGGTACCATTCCGGGGAGCGACGTACGAGTATATATCGCATGAAACTAATAATAAGGGAAGTGTGTTTGTAAGAATTGCTTTGGTACTACAGGATATGAACTCTATATTTAAGTTATACTCAAAGTCCTGTCACGTCCAGACCGTGTAGCCATCGTACCTTCCAAATGCCATATGGCGTAACAAAATTTGATTTCTCGCTTCAATTTTTTCTGGATAGGCCGAGCCTTTTTTTGTACTCGCCAGAATTCGAACACTGTACAGTTATTGACTACAAAGTGCTTTATTGGGTGGGATTCTTGCCCAACAAGGCTCTCAAGTTTCTATCCTTCATTAATTTGGCTTACATAAATTATGCGTACTAGTGTATAAAATGCAGCGCGTTTACCCAAAGAAAAAGTATGTATGTAGACATTGTTATAGCGCTACAGACAAGCTAACATTCAGTCAGCATTCGATGTGTGTCTGGAGGAAGTAAGTCTTCTACCAACTAATAACCTTTGTGTGACGAACATTACAAAAAACTACTAAACTGCTTTTGACATATACCAAACTTTTCAGAGTTTTTGAATATTTGCGTATTTGAGAAACAATTCTAAGTAAACACAAGGAGTCAGAAAAATTATATTGGTACAGAAACGTGTTACATTCCGTACGTTCCTGTAAAGGAATGAATTTATTTATGAATTATTATTAGGAACATAAATTAACATTATGCGTAATAAATATGAAAACGGGAAATATTACCATTCATTTTAGCTCGATAAAGCTAAATATGTACAAGCAAAACATTGTTATGCTTCATGTAACAGAACAAATTCCAATTTATTGAAAATTGTAATGTTTTGGCTTTTAACATGTTTTATATTTATTTATATTTAAGTATGTTTTTCATATGCAATTTCTCCTTTCTTCGGCATTGATCGAAAATCGATTGTATTCTATTAAACATTATTTAATCAACGTTTATAAAGTAACAGTCATCCCAGACCGAAGGAAGTGTCGAAGGACGCCTAAGGACGCGACAGACGGACAGAGCCTTTTGACCTCTTGATCTCTTTATACTCGTATATTATCAATAAATTGTTTGACCCAAAAATCAATACTATTTTAAAAACAATGAGTACTTTCGACCAAGATGAATAAATTTCCTGTGTTCGATGTAACACTAGAACGTTTCTATAATGAATTATAGCACAAACGGACAACCCTTTGACGTTTATACCTCAAAATCAATAGGAGCAAGAGGAACCTTTTTACCAAGTTTTAAATCTCTAGGACCTTCTTATCAAGATTTATCGCACAGATGGGTAGACAGACGGACGGACTGTCATTTGACCTTTTGACCCCAAAATCAATAGGATTAAGATGGACCTATTTACCAAATTTAACCCTCAGGACCTTACTATCAAGCGCTATCACACAGACCTACAGATTGATGAACGACAGAAAAAAAAAACAAAAACAGTAATTTCCTTTTGACCATAGGAAGTCTTACAAGATTTCCAAGTGACTTTGTTTTAAGATGTGCCACAAGATAAACGGATGCGATGTTTGCAGCTCATCCTTATAGGCCCGTAATCACGATTGAGGTCACAGTTTATGAGATTGTCGTGACAGACGGCTTCTACAATACGAGCAACCACCTGGCCGAGCCTCTTCTAACACAGATCCATTGTCGAGCACACATGTTCATCTTAGGAATGTGTTCTCTTCTACCAAAACTCAATTAATATTTACGCTCTACTTCAAAAGTACACTTGAAACAATTTCCAAAAGCAGATGAGAACCAAAGTTTCGGTTATTTGGCATAAAAGCTGGTCGTAAAAAGAATGCCATTATGCATGGACTTGGACAAATTTAAAAAACAAATACAATAATTCATGAAACTTAATTTGAATTCCTAAGTACTACTTGAATATATATATATATATTCTTAATTTTCATTTTCTGTGTTGATGTTTTATATTTATTATGTTCTTATAGCCCTATTTATATGTTTGTAATTTCCTGAAGACGGCTTAAGCCGAAATATAGAAACTGTTAATACATTTCAAGATTTCTTATTGAAGATTAATATATATATTTTAATGTTCAATATTCTAATTGAACTGTCCAAGACAGTTAAAACTAAACTAAAAAAACTCTAGACAGGAAAATATCAAAACAATCTGAAATACATCATTCTTTGCAATTAGCTGTTTAGTCAAGAGGAACAATCAATTTTAAAAGATTAGTAACCGAGAAAAACTGAACGGAGCTCTACAAAAAGTAAATCATTTTCTTCTGTGCTGTGAACCGCATTCCGAACTCTTTGTATATTTGCAAATGTCTGTTTGCCATACCCGCCCACAACGCCCACACTGAAAGAATATTTTCATTAATGAATATTCAGTGAGTATACGAAGAGAGAAACAGAATTGAAGTTGAAATTCTTTTAAGTGTATTCCAGGCTGCATTTAACTTTAGATGAACTGTTGTCTGCTTTATAAATATATAGTAAGACAAGGAGGAATTTATATAGTTAGCTGGAGATAGTGAAAAAATATTTCATGGGGACGCAAATGAATAAAAGTTTTATTTATTTTAATGTAAATGTAACATAACATTGGGCATTTATTGTATAAGCCTAAATGTGTATGAAGCGAACTGTACTCACGTATTTATTATTATTACGACTTATGTATCAATACAAGTCATGTATGTTTTATGTATTGATGGTAAAATCCTGATTCTACAATGGAACCCAACGTTTTCGGTACAGAAGTTTGTAATGCCGATAGGTGTAGTTACTTTCTAAGTATTTTCTGTTGTCTTCACTTTCCACAAGAACATCGTGACAAACTGTTTCTACAGTGACGCGGGAGAGTCTCGCTTTGTTATTTGAATAGAAACACGACGTTTCGAGATCTGGTATCTGCTCTCTTCTTCAAGCGTGAAATTTTAAAATGGGGATTATACACCTGCTTACTGTGTCTCTCCTGTATTGGTGCTGGTTTTAGGTATGTATTAATTCGTGATTACAACTATTGTTAATCTTGAATTTTTTGTTTTCACATTTGACTTGTACGCTACACCTGGTATTTTAGGATTTTGTAACTAATCAAGTTTATATATAGCTCGTTTCATGCTAGACATGTCCTGAGGGTAGTCATGCAGACATTCATATTGAATATAAATATTTACAGCTCCCACTCACACAGAAAAAATATTCCACCTTATTGAGTGATAGGCTTATACGACTTTCATGCAAAATTTGAGATCTATAGGTCAGTTTTTGTTTTCGAGTTATCTTGCTGGCATGCAGACAGATATAAATTAAATTTCCCAGTCCCTCGAGTACATTTTGTGCCAACGCTCATCCAATAAACTGCAGTTTCTGAAAATCAGACTTAGTTATCGGAAATATAGAGTGTGAAGAATCCTTTTAATAGCTACCAACATTACCCCGCTAGCTATATCTTTTTTGGTTTTTCTTCTGAAAAAGTGCAAGAAAAACATGTGTCTTGTCCATGTACTATAAATTTGTCTTTCTTTGCTTAATTTATTAATGGGGCACTGTACCGATTATTTCACTCGGATAAAACAAATTCTTCGTTTTTTAAATAATATTCAAAACACGTTTAAGGATATAAGTACTTCATTTCCGAGTTAAATACTCTAACCGATCTCCATAATTGTGCCGTGATGTAAATTATTCTCGATAACAAAGACCGTTTTGTTGATGAGTATTTCTGAAACTACTGGTCGTACGATTTATCTGTCCCTGACTGTACAGTGGACGACAAGAATAGGACAGAACAATCGTGTTGGGCAAGGAGCACATTATCGTCTGGAGGCGAGGGAAAGCATGACTTGTCACACGATCGGGCTTGCAGTTGTTGCAACCGGTGTTACACTGTATTGTAACACTAATCTCTGTAACACTGAAGCCTCACAGCGCTACACCACATGACGCGTAAGACAATTCGCTACTTGCCAAGTTTCAGGTCTCTGTGTTACAGTGTTACAGTTTCAGTTTATTACAAAAAATTATTTATTCTGTTATTGTCTTGTTACCATCATGATCAATATTTTATTACACATCAATTAGAAGTTACCATTATCAACGCCTGTATACCCATAAGGTCAGTGTTAAAATGTTAACCAACCCTCGTCAAATCATGAGTGGCATGCATTATTATCGAACTCGATGTTGCATGTACAGAAATGAAACTGCATGCAAAATATCAAGTCATAGGTCAGTTCGTGTGCAAGATATCGTGCGGACAGACAGACAAATGACAGAATTGATGAGCCCTTAGAGTAATAGGTTTTTATAACAATCACCCAATGACTTTTACTCAGTGAAGTACAGATTTAATAATAAAAGAAAAATGTCTTAAAAGTAAAAATTTACTGCTAAACTGGGATCAAGGTTTACTGCTTAAATCGAAAAATGTTGTTTTTAAAGAACTTCATCAAGTTGAAAATCTTCAAAAACTTTTGCATTACATTTCGGATTGTAACTTATTATTACAGTATTAGACCAATAGATTGAAATGCTATTTGTTGTACTGTGATCCATTTTTCATGAGTAAAGCAAGGAAGTTAGTAAAACAGAATTTAGATTGCGCGTTACCTTAAGTACTCGTTTAAAGAAAAACATGACTGTTGACTGTTTTTATTTTCTTCAATACTGGCAAAATAAACGACTCAATTACAATTTTTAATCATTTGTCAATGTCATAACTTTACCGTTTTTAATGGTTTTAATTATTAGCATAGCACTGTCTGTATTGCTATAAAGGGAATATTTTGTAACCAACTGAAGTGAAACTGTTTTCATTTTTACTCGATAAGAACAATGTTAAACTTCATACACTTTTTTGTTTTTGTTTTTTTTTTAGTTATGAGATCACCCTCACTTTAACTGTATAATTTATACGTATCCAAAAACTTTAGTTTTTCGTCTAAAGTAAATAACGTTTAATATTTAAAGGATAAAGTACAAACAATCTGGCCAATTTTTCCTAATGACCTACAAAAATCGATAATAGTTAAAAGCGTTTAGATGTGTATGATTGATATTTTTTAAATGAGACATATCCCATAAAGGTACGACCGAAAATAAGGTCGTAATATTGTGTAATACTATTCCTACGGGGCTACAATCAAAGTGGCAACCAGTACAGCTGGCTCTTAAAAGAACAATAGAACCATTTGCGATTTCAAAGTGCGTGTTATAGAGCAGAAACAAAGAAGACTCAAGTGACGTGTGTATAGTGCCAAGAAAAATACTTAGGTAGGAACTAGAGGGGCTACTCACTAACATACTACTTACTAGTAGTATGTTGCTGGTGTATCCAATATTGTTGTTTTTGTCAGTAGTGATTGATATGTACATAGTTTCAGCAGATAAACTGCAACTCTGTACTGGAGGTTATGATATATCTGGATTATAGATCGAACCACTTAGGATGCGCAACACGGGGTGGATGATACCCTCCCCTCCTTCGTAAATAGCCTATCCTATCCTCTTGTGGCTCGACCTTGTACAGCCCCTCTAAATACCACACTACATTAACAATACGTCGCCCCTGCCGTTTACAGCATTACTTTTGGTTTGGACTGTACTACGTGGTTTTGGTGGACAAGAGAAGGAAGAGCGGCTGATGCGCATGCGCAGGCCGCGATTCGAGCCACATGGTTCGGTCTGTACCAGCTTACTCTGCTTAGAGCCACGATTGTCCGTTGTTCTTCCTCTGCGCTGTAGTCCCTGTTGTCTAGGTTGTCCCGACTGCGGCATTATCGCCATTAACGCTAATTCTAATTGTTTGTCCGTTACCTCGGTTTGTGGCTTCTCCTTCTCTGTCACTCTGAACTTTTATGTCTGTCCTGCACATATTGTCTGCTTCGTCTGTTTATGTCTACAAATAGGTGAGAGGGGTCTGCTGGGTTGTATCATCCAAGACAGTAGTAAAACAAACGCATGAACACAGTTATGTTTAGGCGTGCGTAGGGGCACAGCTCCTTGGAGCGGGGGGGGGGAGCAAACGGTGTCTGAGTTCTCAACACACGCGCTGGTGCGAATGAAGGCAGAAAGAAGTTCCAGTCTGTTCAGTGCAGAAAGATGTTTTGGGGTTTAAAATTTACATTAGTATTTCGCTGTTACATACTATCACGCAGCTCCGGACAGTCAGTCATTCATTAGAATTTTCTATTGTGGTTAAACATGTAATTAAAATTAAATCTTTTTTAACATATTTACCATACAGAAATGGTACTTTTCGTCCAATTCACGTAATTTATAAGTTTTATCAAAATCGATATTACTCGTTTTAAAAAAAAAAGGTAGCGTGTACGACCTAAATTATATTTTAATAAATATATTTATTTACTAGGTTGGTAAATGAAATGTAACAAGTTGAAAAATAGAGAGATTGTACAGGTGAACAAATAAATTGATTTAGATGGTAAATATCGTTAAAAAATAAATTATTTGTTTGGATATAAATGTTAAAAAGATGCCATTCTGTTTGATATTTTTACGATTTTTCATCTTGATCATGTCGACTTCTACCAAAATTATCGTGACTGACGGACTAATTCCATTCTTAAGAAAACTTATATTGATTTCGTGAACTAGAAGGTGTGATGAACGACAAGAAGCACATAATTCAATCAGTGCAAGGCCAACCAGTTCAGTACACGAAACATCGATTGAAAATTAAATTTGGTTGTAACTAGCATAGAAACCAAATTACAATCCTTTCAAATACTGAGAGCAATACTACCGTATAGAATGCAAAGAAAAGCCTTGCGAAAGATTGAACAAATCGTAGTTCACATGGAATCAGTCCATAAATCTGACAGCCAGACCGACGCGACGGTGTGTCGGCGCGAACCGTCATTCTTTATATCATTCAATTATTGTTTGTTAGCTTTCTAGACGCTGGCGCCTTGCATCCACTATTTTAACAATCGCTTGAATATAAATAAACATTTAACTTTAAATAAGCATGAGTGGAGGAGGGTTTTATCGTGTATTGAGAACAACCACGTGTTGTGGAATACAATTTCTTGAAATATGAACTATTACTTGTATATTAGTTAAAAGGGGAACGGTGGATACTAAAAACAGTCTCCCCTATTCCTCGGCACTGTCTAACTCCTTATTGCCGATATGCAGTGCAAGTGCAAGAACCTTTACACTGGCTCTCATGTGCTTAGGTTGCCCAGTGTGAGGTAGGCCTAACAGACATTGTCACAACTCCGGTCTTCTGCAACCCTACTGGCCGCGTGGGAACAACGAAAAACCTTTATTGTCAGCTGGAAGTGAAATTGATCAGTGAAAGTTGATCGATTTTCCATTCATCAGCCCGCGCCCACCTTGGCTCTCAATAGACTGCTTCTGTCCGCCGCGGTGGCAGTTTTGTCGCTACTTGATGACGGGACACATTCTGGCCTTGATTGGTCATTGTCCGCTAAAACTCTGTACACACCGAGTTACCTGATACAGTTCCTCGGTGAAACCTTGCACTCAACTTTAATACTTTTTTTAATTGAGTCGTATTTTTATAGTACACAAACGAAATTCTTTTATTTAACTTTGTGTTCTAATCTTTCTATGCCAAGATTAACAAAAAGTACGATGGTTTCGAATGCTAAACCAAATCATATTAAAATATTTGGAAATCTAAACTTGATAGTAATATACAGTATTTAATTTTAGTGGAATTTGAGTTTTAATTGTGTTTTTAATTAAGAGAATATTTGATATCAACCATGTCAACTATCGTAATAAATTGTGATAAAACGAAAATGTATTATTAATCTAATATACGATATATTCGCATCAAGAAACAAATATTCGACTTCTGGTCTAGTCACTACTGTCTGCGGCATGTGAAATGCGAATCTGTGATGAAGGACGGATTGTGCACATCAAGAAACAAGGATACCATTTCTGGTCTAGTCAGTATTGTCTGCAGCATGCGAAATACGAATCAGTGATAAATGACGTATAATGTAACTCAAGAAACCAAATTACGACTCCTGGTCTAGTCAGTACCTTTACAGCATGTGAAATACGAATCTGTGATAAAGGACGGATAATGTAACTCGAGAAACAAAATTACGACTCCTGGTCTAGTCAGTACCTTTACAGCATGTGAAATACGAATCTGTGATAAAGGACGGATAATGTAACTCGAGAAACAAAATTACGACTCCTGGTCTAGTCAGTACCGTCTGCAGCATGTGAAATACGAATCTGTGATAAAGGACGGATAATGTAACTCAAGGAACAAAGTTACGACTCCTGGTCTAGTCAGTACCTTTACAGCATGTGAAATACGAATCTGTGATAAAGGACGGATAATGTAACTCGAGAAACAAAATTACGACTCCTGGTCTAGTCAGTATGTGAAATGTGAACTTGTGGTAAAGGACGGATAACGTAACCCAAGGAACACAGTTACGACTCCTGGTCTAGTCGGTACCGTCTGCAGCGAGTGGCGAGGGTCTGTTGTTGCCACGTGACGAGGAGCCGCGGCAGACTCGCGGTGAATGTTGCTGGTACGTGTCCGGGATGCAGTGTCTGTAGCCCAGTTCGTGGCCCAACAGCACGAGCGAAAGGTCACCCGGAGGTCAGGCTATGATTCAATCCCGTCACGGTACGGCGGACTGTATCTGTGCCCGTCTCTACGACTTTAACGCTTGTCTCAGAGGATTGAATTATTGAGTTTATCTCTGTCTTCGGCATCCTAGTCACAATATCTATGTTGAAGTCGTATCTTACACGTTTTGTGATCTGCGAAGGAAAATTACAAGACACTATGAATCCTATAAACTCTTCTATGGTGTTATAATTCGACAGAAGCATTAATCTGAAGCAAAATCTACGAAAATATGGTGGTGTGAACTGGTGAGCAAGTAAAGTCATTGTTGAGGATCTTATGGGTATGAATTTTGAAACTCACGAAAGAAATACTGGCAATAATACGGGTTTCTATAACAAAAAGGTTGCATGTATGACTTTAATTGTATTTTATGAAAACTCTTCATTATTGGGTTGAATAATAATGAAACTTTAAAAATGTCACTAAAAAAGTGTACAGTTGCTTAGCATAATCTAAAATAAATAATTTGTTCGAGCCAGAACGTTTAGATTAGATGCGGTTTGCGTTATTTTGTTTGACAAATGGGAAACTATTGATGAAATGTAAATAAAAATACTTTGTACTTTTTAAGAAAAAATCGGGGTTTCTAAAATATTTTTTGTTAAATAGTTCAACAACAAAAAAGTGTAAAACATCTATATGTATCAGCAGACGGCACATACTGAGAAAATAGTGAAGATTGAGAAACTCATGTCAGGCTACAAAATGAACTTTGAAGCAGCGTCCTAAGACAGTAGCCAGGTTACCTTTAGACATTAGATAGTATCTTTCAGTTGAATCTATTTCCATCAGTCCACGTGTTCTTCTGAAGAAGAGAATCTGACACCAGACGCCGGGCCGGACACCGTGAAGTGACGAAATGCTGTGACAATACCCAGGGTCGTAATGAGGACGTCCGTACTTATCGCCTTGCGGTGGCAATGGCCGACACACGTGTCGATGGCGTGGGAGCATTAATCACATTAGAGAGAGTAGTGGAGTAGTCGGGCTGCACGTGGATAGCTGCAGCTAGTGGGAACCTACGATAAGCTGCTGAAGAGATGCAGAGGCACAGAGATTGTCCGGTACAGTCCTGAGCGGCAGACTCATGTCGTGTACGTGGGAGCATTAATCACATTAGAGAGAGTAGTGGAGTAGTCGGGCTGCACGTGGATAGCTGCAGCTAGTGGGAACTTACGATAAGCTGCTGAAGAGATGCAGAGGCACAGAGATTGTCCGGTACAGTCCTGAGCGGCAGACTCATGTCGTGTACGTGGGAGCATTAATCACATTAGAGAGAGTAGTGGAGTAGTCGGGCTGCACGTGGATAGCTGCAGCTAGTGGGAACTTACGATAAGCTGCTGAAGAGATGCAGAAGCACAGAGACAGTCAGGTACAGTCCAGGGCGGCAGACTCATGTCGTGTACGTGGAGTCGCAGTACATGATGTGAGAGCTATGTAGAGGTATGGCCAGAAATGATTTTATGCCATATGATACTGTATGAATTAATTTAAAATAATAATTAGTTAAAACAACGTGTTTCAGCAAACAGCAATTGAAGTAGAAAATAAGTACAAAAACAATACGTTATATCCAACAATCAATACATACCACAGTTATATAACTGTTAAACAATACTTTGTTAAAACAGTACATTTTAAACTTGGGATTGATCAGGCTGATGATGAAATACTAACAAAAATTTCCTTAATCGAAGAACTAAAGGAACAGGGAGAGAATGTAGTATCAGTAAATAAATAGTTTCAACATCATTTCTTTATTAGACCTATTAAATTAGATTAAATAGTTGTAATACACATCAAATACCGAATAAACGTGGCCCTGATAAAAAAATGCAATAATAAAACAATGTAAAACACTTTAGACGAGATACCGTTTATCAGTTATCACCTATAACTGTAACTTCAGATCCTAACTGGTAACATTACATGTCAATAAAAAAATGCGCTCCTATTATAAATGTTTACACACATTAGTATGTTTGATTTTTTCAGGTGTTGTTTTATTACGGAATCTATAAATCTATAGACTGAGTAACAGAAAACCCACTGAAGCACTGATGGCACCAAGTCATTGAAAATTGGATAGTTTGTCATTACTAATTCATTTATAGTGTTAATGATAAAAAGCCCACTGACTTAAAAATAATAATCATTAAATTCATTTGCCACTATTACTGGAACACACACACGTAATTGTAGTAATTTTACCACTAAATGTTAAAATACTTCAGCCCAATAATGTATTTTGAATTCTCCCAATTGCCTTAGGAATCTGTTGGTTTGAAATAATTTTTGATATTAGAGTGCACTTTACTTGTACTATTATGACCTATTCGATCGTTCTGTAGCTACACAGTAATAACATGAGGAAGGTGTACAGTCAGTCGTGTATGGACATTCAGAGTTATTTGGAACAAAATTTTACAAATATATCCTGTGATAAGTGAAAGCACTTAAAAAACGTGACCAATATTAATTACAATTACACTATAATTGCTGGGCTATTAAAGCGGGTGCCTTTGTTCTGAGAATTAATCGCTCTCGGTGAGAGTGTGCGGTAGTCAGCAGAAGGAAGGCGGACAAAGGGGCCCATGGTCATAGATCACAGCGGGGCGGAGGACGTGTGTCCTGCCCTTCCGGTACAGCCCCAGGAAGTTTACAGACGTTTGGAAGCTACACTGTTCTTCAGTCATCTCTGATTGGCCTTAAGGCTCTATGCTAAAATAAAAATTACGAACTTGGTATAATTTACCAATTAGTTTTGTGTAACTAACGTTTAAATATTCATTCATTAAAATATCTTATACTTTATTAATGTTCAAACTGTTACGTAGTTATGCCAACTTATTGTCATTGATATGATATCGCAATGCAGTTAGAAAAATTCAATGTAAAAATTCTCTTTTTCTTTATTGAATAAACTTAATTCTTTAATTACGACTAATTCAATATTTTTTGCTATACAATTATTTAAATGAAATACGAGTTTTCCATTTTAATCTTAACTTTGATCATTTTTACATAGAGTAAACTAAAATGACAAAATGCTTCAACATTGTAGAAGTATGTGTTAAAATCATGTTACATATAACGACTTTTCAAACTAAGATAGTTTGTATTATATAACTTATATAATGACGCTATCATGCAGAACGTATTCTGTAGCAAAATGTAATTTTGATTGATTAGATTAAAATGTGAAATTTTGCTGCAGTAGACTTGATTCCTGGAGTCTGGAGTCACGTTCGTCTGAAAAAAATCCAAAGAGAGTAGCTTTTCTATGGGATATTTTTCATCCCCAAGTCAAATCCCTGTAAGATAAATTTCCTAAAACAAAAAAAAAAACAAAAAAATTGTTGACACATCACAATGAATACAGGACAAAAATTTCAAAGTGTATTTTATTTTAAAGTATGACATTTTGGCACTTTAGGTAAAGAGGTCCAAAAATTTGCCGAAAATAAAAACATTCATTTTACAATATGTACATGAATTATAGCTTTAGGGAGTGACATGTTTATTTAATGACCTTGAATGCAATTTTCATTAAATGTAATTTAAGAAAATGACGGTTATTTTAGAATAAAATATTACAAAAATTGATTAGTTTGTAAATAAAAAAATGTAGTTACCCACACTTCTTTTATATATGATGTAACAGTTTTCTTTGAGCTTGGTTATGAAATGATCTAAATTCCCGACTCAAATATCTACAATTCCTCGTTGAATTATCAAAAATATTATATTTTTCCTGCCGTTTGAAAAGGTGAAACTGATTTGTTCAATTCAAAATATTACTACAGCCAAAAAACCGATTCCATTGCTTTAATGATGGGATATATCGAGCACTTTCCCATCATGCAGGCCACTTAACCTACAACCTGAGTGACATTAACTCGTAGACCATCCACTCCATAGAGCATACCAGACTTGAGTGTGAAATTGAGGGGCCGTTTAAATCATTCTCGATCTCCGACAAAGGTATATAATGGAGATTCAAATTTGATGGACCTGCATGTACATCAGAACTCAAATCCGTTGAAATATTAAATGAAGACAAATGTGTGTATGCGTATGGGAGAGGGGAGGGGTAATTTGTGTGTATATTTTACATTGATGAAGAAGAATTCTTGATTGCTAAAGGTACAGAACATCTGCTGAATCATCGAAGGTTTCACGGTTACCTTACGATATCCTACGATACGGAATCGTATGTACAGTCTGTGTTCACACAACTAGTACTCCTGAAGAGAAAAACGTGGTTTTTTGTGTGCGGCGCGGCGTAGAGTGGCGCGGGTCGTTGACTGGTGGAGTATGGGAGCGGACAAGACGGCAGGAGCAGGAGCAGGATGGCAGGATGCACGGCACACCACAATGATAGGACTGGTTACGCCAATTAGAGTCAGCCAGGAGCAAGTTCAGTGGCCGCCGCCCGGAGTAAAGTTACACTTCCGGCTAACCCCATTCACAAGCAACACAACTGTAGGATGAGTTCTGGTGACAATGGAATTCTCAGCGCCCGTCATACGATACTGTTATTTTGTCTTCTTCGAAGATAAACTGTTGAAAAAGATTGGTTTGGTGTCCAGACTGCTAGGTTAGAGCCTCAGGAAGTCACCATTACTAGCAGTTTCTTACTACATAAAAAATGGTCATGTCTTAAAATTATCTATAATTTGTGTAGGTCTCATAATATTTGCAGTGCAACCCCCTCCCCCTCTCCCAATGCTATAATGTACTAAAAACCTTACAAGATTTTTTTTACACATCTGCAATTATTTAACCTGATATTTATTTCACCATTATCTAAAATTCTACTCGTTTATCTCATACCAACAAATTCAGTAAATAGGATCTCGAATTTAATGGGAGGATTGTACACAAACTTGCAGACTTAGAAATTTTTTGCCTTAGAAATTTACCTTATTCTTTATCCAGTGAAACTGTTTATTTTTTAACAACACAACAAAAATGTTAAAATGCGCCTTATGGCTGACCATAGTGAAAACAGTAAAAACGTGGAATAAATGAATAAGTAAATAAACAGATTAGATTTAGTTTTATTGTCACAAATAAATTACATCATTGTTATTACGGTGAAACATTGTAAAGCGATGACGTAAAAGTAGATGAAACAAAAAAGATGATAAACTATACGTGATAATAATATGGAAATCACTATTTAACTGTTAAGACTCATAATTAGGTTATCAATATCTTTGATGAAGGTACTTCGAGAAATTATTTAGTTCATAATGACCTTGACAATGTTTCGTGACTATAAGAGAAAATCCAGACCGTAATCGATCACCAGGTCGCAACAGTTTTGTTTTAATCTATATACGGATAATAGGGGTTTTATTAGGCATCCTAATAAAAAGGATTTTGGGGCTCGGAATTAAATAGCGTGATCCTTTGTCTCAGGATGAAGCTTGTTTTCTGAAATAAGTCAGCCAATCTGGTACTAATGCTAATTGTATTTATATTCCGAATCTTTGAACTTTAAACAGTGGAATAAATTAATTTCAGTAAGGTGAAAACTTCCAAGGCGGCACAGAATTTGTTCATTAGCAGTTTAACTTTGAGAAATCAAGTAAGCCTAATTAAACGTAGAATTCACCTCTCAATTTGCATGTTTACCTTCATCTGCTGAGTGTACTGAGAAAGTTCCTTTCTTGACACTTGAATTATTCCCGTGCCAGTACCCCCCCCCCCACACTTGCCTTGAGTTGTTTGTGTTAAGCCTGATCAGTACAGATCAAATTTGATTGGCGCAGTTCTCAGTTCTACCCTTTTCTTCTGAAAACGTGTAGCCAGGGTTGGGTGATGAGTAAGAGGAATTGTTCATTTATGGATATCTGTCATCCTCGCGCTCTAACGTTAAGACAATGAAAGAATGGATAAGTGACGTCCGGTATCGGATGGCGTAAACCTAGACGAGCCTACCCGAGCAGAGCTGGGGCGAGCGCTTTGTCTCAATCAAGGATCAAGGATGTGGGAGTCTAGCCAGGATCAGTGGAGGTGGAGGCTACAGTAACGGTTCAACCTCAGTAACGGCAGAGGCAGAGGCAGTGCCCGTTCAGACCGCGACTCGCTGGCACCTCCTGCCTCCTGTGTGTGTCTGTGCTGTCCGTAGTGATGTGCTCATCCCGGTGTTCGGCAACAGTTTCGGTTGTTCCGTCATGAACCCTAATCAGTGACTTCAAACTTTTTTGGATTTTCAGCTGTCTCAGGTAAGACGCAAAATCAAATCTGTATTTGTCTCGGTCGGCCTGGCCTGTGGCCATCACTATCGATGTGCTATAGTAGGCAAGACATACTATTTATATTGTTTGTAAAAATTAATTTTGAGAAATAGGTTCGTAAAGTTGTCACTGGAGAAACATTTCTATTAGGTGGTAAAATAAAAAGACAACATACACTTCAGCAAAAGTGTTTGACAATTAAGAGAACTAACATGAGAACAATGAGAACTAATCCGATTTTATTAACACATAATACTCAAAATGTATGAAAATAAAAATCACTACGTATATACTACGAACAATACTAGAGAAAATTTCAAAAAAAATATAAACATAATTGTTTTGAATTACTTTTATTCCATTTTCATAACTTTGTAAAAATTTTATTAGTGTGACATAAAATTACGATTTTTGAAAATAAAATTATTACTGAGAATAGCTCTACACAGCCAAAAGCCGAAATATTAAAAAAAAAAAAAAAAATCATTTTGTTAGCAATTTTTGAAAACGGCATGAACTTGATTAAAATTTGTCGAATGATTGACCGGAATTTCATATTTGTAAAAATAATTTCTCCGGTAATTAGTACCGGTAATTTATTAATCGAGTACTAGAAACGTATTTCCCTTTGATCCCAATCCAGTATAGAGTACTCATCCGATTTGTGAAAGCTTTTTCTTCAGATCGTACTGATTCATTATCCGGTTGCTAAATTTAGTTTGCGGCGTTCGTCAATGGCCAATGAACCAGCAGGGAAATCCCGAACCAAGTTAAATCGGATGTAGTCTTGACGTGTTGAAGATAAGCACACCTCTGGGGCCTCTTGTGATCAAGAGAAAGTTGCTTCACATTTTGGAAGCTAACGTTAATCTGACTATAAATGTAATTGTGTAAAATGTGTACTTACGTACATTTTCTTCACTTATTGGAGTCAAATTCTTAAGTTAGATAAATATTCTCACAATCTACAACTAAACTTAAATTTACTATGCCTTTTTCTACAGTCAGTGCTACACCTTTTGGAAGTTCAATACTTCTTCACATTACAAGATAAATGACTGAAAATACTAGTTCTGTACCCTTAGTGGTTCCTGTGTACAAATATGTGAAGCGTGTCGGTTGGAATGTGTATTGCCGGATTGTCCCTAGAGATGAGGGTAGAAGAATATCCTTACATACCGCAACTGTGTGGGAAAGGAAAGTGAATGTTCAAGGCTCTCCGACACACGAAGGATTTTCTTTGATAAGAGTCTTTGTCACAAGTGTGTGGATTTTCGTTAGGTCAATACAATACCAACATATTTACGCAAGGAAACTAACTCAGCAGCTTGGCCCTGGCTGGATATGAAAGAAGAATAATGTCCCTATATAGTCTACAGCAAATGTTTGAGAATGGAAAATGATACTCCTGATAATCGAAGATGGTAATAGTCTTTTGCACAGTATTAGGCAGTTTTTCAACGCCAGTTGAACTCGAATGAATGTACGTTAAATAAGAAAACTAAACGCGACCGCACGGCCTTGGATGGAGATAAAAGAAGAATACAAGATACTGCAAATGTTTCAGAAAGGAAAGTGAAAGTTTCAAGGCTCCCCGATACACGAAGGATTCCCCTTGATAAGAGTCTTTGTCACGCGGTATGTGGGTTAGCTTCCTTCAGCTCAGTCAGGCTTTGACAGCGCGAATGTGTTTGCCTAAGGTAACTAAATTTTGTCGCTCCACTGAAGACAAAGGGAAACTAATATCCCAAGATATTACATATGTTTGAGAAAGGAAAGTGAATATATTTAGGTTTCCTTGTGTTTTTATCGCGCAATGTATAAAAGTATGGGTTTATCACTGCGGTGGGTAATCAATCCCACTCAGCGGCACTGGACACTGCTGGCTCAAACAGGGTTTCGTTGCTTTCATTGCATTACGTTATCATATGTCAGGATAGTGCCATTTTATTACAAATGTTGCCATCCTTTGAAAGACAAATAATGCTATTGATATTGTAGTGCTCTAATATTACTTATATAAGGTAATAACCAGATTTTATTTACTTTTACCAATTTATTTTTAGTGTTTTTTCTAAATTACACTATTTTAATGTGCATTGTAAAAACTTGTTTTTCATTGTGTTAAAAGCGCAAAACATTCGTTATTTAGAAACTGTTCATAAAACCATAATTTTATTTTTCACTATTATAATTAAGTATATTTGCAGTTCATGTACCAAATTACAATAATATAGCGTAAATCATGTTTAAAACTTAAAAAAATGCACAGACAGATATGCAGAAGTCTTTTTTAATATAATCTATTTGACCTTTTTGAAAGTCAAAGTCAAAATTCTATATTCCATTGATCAATATATAATTGAAATAGTAATCGTCAATAAATATAATTAACTTAACACTGAAGTTATTTAAACAGTAAGATTACAAGAGTGAAAATAATTTTTAATTAAATGTAAAATAGATTGTTTATAAAAAGAGATATAGATAAAATCGTATTAGTTGAAATATCAAAATATTAACTCCACATTTTTGTCATTTATTTGATCTGACCTTGACATGAAGGTTAATATAAAAAAACACACATGACAAATATTAGCTTAATCTAATTGTTACTGAACAGTTATTCAATAAACTAAGAATGGGATACCAGCTATCGTTAAGTAGAACAGGTTTATAAGTAATAGCGCCTATTAGGATTAAAAAAGCCTTCAGAGGGTGTTATATAACTTCCTGATGTAATGTTAGCACAGATAATTACTCAAAGGACCGGCGCGGAACGTACAGTGTCAAGGATGTTGGAGCGGTAACAAGCCAGACCAGCAGTACCAGCTGTGGGGGGGGGGGGGCACTACACAGAGGGGGATTGTTGACCTCTAATTACCCCATGGATAACCGCCTCTCTCAACTTCGGAATCAATATCGGTAATGGAAGTTTGAACGCATGGATGACATGCAGTGCGGGGAGTGAGATTATACCTTCAAGGGTTCAAATTACCACGCGTTCCTCAAATACACCACGACCAAAGGTCTTAATTTCCAACAGAATTATGGCTGAATAAAGTTGGAACTCCATATGTTCCAAATATATTCAAATTTAAACCTTTGTTCTCAATGTCTTTAATTTGAATGTTGTTGTTACACATTACAATACTCGTTGATTTATTATTTGTTACTCAATAGATAGCAAGCGCTGAGAAATTCTTAATAAATCTGTATTGTCTCTAGAGTCTAACTCGGTATAGACCTAATGGTACTTTGAAGTATAATAATATGTAGCTTCCGTTTTGAGAGCGATTAATTGGGTTTATTTATTTAAGGGGGTTCGGTATGCCCTATCCTTCCCATGTTAATTTGGCCAATTTTATGTACCTTTTTCTCAGAAACCTTTAAAGCTATCATCATCAAACTTTAGGACACTACTATTTAGACCTTTGTTAACATTTAGAGCGGAAGACATTATAAAAATCTATTTTAAATTTTTATTAAAAAAATTATAATTATAAATTATTTTACAAAATATTAATAAATTTTTTATTTACAACAAATTAAATAAAAACTTCTTTTTTTAACTTTGTTCCGATCTAAATGTTAACAAAGGTCTAAATAGTAGTGTCCTAAAGTTTGATGATGATAGCTTTAAAGGTTTCTGAGAAAAAGGTACATAAAGTTGGCCAAATTAACATGGGAAGGATAGGGCATACCGAACCCCCTTAACTAGAGATTTCCGAAATTTACCTGTGTGAAGAAATAATTTAAACAAAACTCGGCCAATTTACGAACATTACTATACATACTATACAATGAACAGTTTTAAAACAAACAAAAACGTGGTATGTCAGCCCTGTAATCGTTAAACACAAGTTTTATTATGAAACTCACCCACAAGTACCCTAAAGCCTATTCCTCACTGTCTTATGAATCTAGATAAGTGAGAAACTCAAACAAATCTTGATCTGAATATTAGTCGACGTCGCAGTTCAAGACATAAACAAAAAGCAAATTAAGATCTCAAATCAATCAATGCCTTGAGGCACTCCGTCTGGCTTAAAGATTTATCATAAATGGGTCACAACGGAGCTTTTTGAAGTTTTTCTTGTAAATCTTGCTTAATTAAATGTTTGTTCCATCACAGGTTTGGGAGATATTTGATACAAGTTCTAAACGGTCAAACTACATTCCATGAAACGTGAGTTTGTGGTAGGATAATTTAACCGACCCTCTCAGAAATGGGCAAATACACATCCTTACGTTTTGTTTATACATTCAAACAACTTCAAACCATACTAACACAGTTTGGGAACAGTTTCTTTGACATTAAAAAGAAAGTTGCTTGTACAAATTAAAGGCTCTGTACCACTACCTACGATTTCCATTGTATTTTCATTTCCAAGTCAGCATATTCCAAAAACTGAATTGAAGATTACATGATTTTTTGTAACCCGGAAGCAAAACAGGAGTGCTATTTCTTTAAACACCGCAGAGATTAAATCCAGTCCGCTCAAGTAATTGAGATGGGGAAATGAAGTGAAGCAATTACTTGATGAAGCAGTCACGATTTGACGGTTGACAGCGGCTACAAGATTGCTGTGTTGTAGTATGATACACTGAAGCTGAGAGTGGCACCCAATACACAGAGAGTGCTCCATCACAGTTAAGCGTTTACAATTACGTTTTCTAATTCTCTCTTTCGAATAGTGTGAACACGTTTTATAGATTGAACTATTCCGATTCAGTAGTGTCTCAAACTTAAGTCGTCCTTCTGAAGACATTGTTCCGCAGGAATATAAGGTCAAGCATTCGCCAGTGAAGAAGGCTAGATCTGGTCGTTGAACATACACAAAAGGGCTATCATGACGTGGAACCGTTTACTACACCTAGTCCGCCTAGGTGTACTACACCTGACTTGGCATCCAGGACGTTCACAGTGTGGCCAACTATAGAAACTGTCGTGTTTTGATGTGTGCCGAACAGGATGCAAATATGTATAAGCATTTGTTGTTTTTTTCTTTGTAAGGAGAGATCGATCCCCTTTAAAGCTGTATTTTGCCTGTCCTCATGGGCTAATGGCCTTTGCGAGAATCTTAATCTAACAGAATAAAGGGGAGAGTTGATGTTGTACAAGGTCGATTGTACAGATCCTATGTTCGACGTCTTCGGCACTATAAAAGAGGTGAAAATGGGTCATCAGCCATTTATTTTAAAAAACATTAATGTGACATTTCGAGACCACCATCTGTCCTCCTCAGGTGTTATATCTTTGACTACACCGGCGTCACGTCACAGGCATACAACCGAAAGGTCATATGTCCATTCCCTTGTCCAAAACCTAGCTCTAAGGAGAGGTAAAACAGAACTAAATCGTCACTGCGCAGCATAAACTGACATCCATGTTTACTATTATTATCAGATTATAATACTTTAAGAGTAGAGAAAACACCAGTTTTCCAGAATTATTAAACTTATGCTCGTCATAAACGACCTCTGACAGCTGATTATATGGTTATTTATTCACCTGAAGAAGAGCTTAGATCTCGAAACGTAGTGATACTCATTTGTTTGTATCACTACACGTGAATGCCCGGAAAGATCCCGTCATCTTCACTACGTTTGTTGTAAAGAGCAGACGTATTTACTTTTATTTTTTAGTTTGTTATAATACTTAGTGTTAGTTTTATTACGAACACGTTTAAGATATGGTGTGCTTAGAGCAGACACACAGCATGTTTGTCGTGAGGAAGAGATGAGATTGCAGATTTCGAAACGTGTTGTTTACTGATTTACTGTAATACTGAACGTTGGCGTATATTCTGAAAGATTATCACACCTTCAAAATACCTCAATCGTCAAACACGAACTAACAAAGATAGTTTTTATATTTTGAAAGCAGTCGGGCAGTGCGACGCGATCCCATTTTACTTAAATCAAGACATTGTTCTACAAATACAAAAGCTAGGATGCGAGAGGCAGGATGAATGAGTACCAACCGTAAAACTAGCTGTAAAACTTTATTGCGGGGAAATCTATCCGGTGCGATACACCGTTAAGTTAGTAAAATAATACATTACCTTGCTTTAAGCGGACCTTAAATCTGTGCAGTAGGTTACTTCTTTCTTTTTTTAAGTTATGTTTTTGTTGCTTGGTAACATATGCGTAAAGGTAACATATTTCTCATTTACAGCTCCCCAGTTTATCATGGAAAACAATGTGTTGAACATTTTAAAGAAAGGAACAAAGGAATTTACTTCAACATTTCAGCACAAAAACTGGAAAAATATATTTAACCCTACTAATGGGGTCATTTTATCCTGTAGTGTCATGCTATTATGGAGCTTCGGACAAGGGGTTTTAACACTAAAATACAAAAACGGAGCAATTTATATGATTTTCATGTTTTTTTCTATTACTGTATATGCAATTATATATTTTTCAACATATAGGAGGAGACTGGGTTTGTGAAATAATGTTATTATGACAAAATTAGAAATGTTAGATTGGTATTTTGTTTCAAATGTCATTTACTTTCAGAAAATGCAAGCTTTATTGCAAGTATAACTAAACGTACTAATGTTATTATAACCAAACGAAAAAAATATTAAATTATTAAAAAAATACGTAACACTTTGGACATAAGTTTTATAAATATAATTGTGTATGCGCATATGTTAAATAGTATATAGGTTTCGACAGGTCAACTCTTTCCCCATCCAGTGGTGCCTAAATCACGTCGATACGTTGGGAGATTTTTTAATAAAAAGTTATTACGCGAGAGCACGTTTGATCAACAGAAATAAGTCATTTCACACTACAGAACGCATGACGTTGGCAGTCAGAGACCGATCGATTAACACTAGTAGGATTAAAAAATTATTAATTATAAATGATAAACGTTGTATATAGATCAAAGATCAAAATATGCACATTTTCTGAATAAATAGAACGTATGGTAAGAAATTGGTGCAAGATATACAATAATTTTAGATAGTGGGTGTTTTTATCAAACATCTATGTAAAAACAAAAGTTGTCAAGGTACATAAACTCTTTCTCGCAAAATGATTGCCTGTTATTAAAGTTAAGGTACAATGAGTTACGTTCGTGATTTCCTATCCAATTTATTGGCATTTACTTGTAAACCTTTTGCTTCAAATTTTGTATCTTAATGGCACTTGTCCAAATAATAAATTTGCTTTATTAGCCTAAACAACATCGTAAATACTTTTGGCGTATGCCCTGCCGCCTACGTCATTCATGTTTTTTTATTGTAGCTAAAATAGCAAAAAAACATTGTTTACTAATTATCATTCCATCACTATCTAGCAGTGAGTACTTGTAGGTAAAGGTTAAGTAAAAAATTAATATAGCCAACATGTTTCCTCCGAAGACTAAAAAAATCCATATAAAGATCAAAGGTCCAATTGGAAGTGAAATGTACAGATTTCACCACACGCCATGGTGGCCACAATATGTCCTTTATTGTGGTTACGAAGCCTATGGCGCCACCGCCACGTGGCGTCCACGCACGATCGCCCGCTCCACGATCACCATATACTGGGGACCTTGGACACATGACCTCGGGCACCCCGCTCCAGTTGTCCAGTGGGCGAACCTCGACCCCCTCCATTCCTGAGCAGTGATACCGCACTTAAAACGTAAATATTGATCCTGGAGAATCTATTTTTATCATATAATTTATATCAAATCTTAAACTGAATGTAGAGTATTCTCTTAATCGCCCAATGCTGCAGTTTGTTGCCTGGCAGATTTGAAAATTCTTTAGTGAAATTGTTGACATTCATATCTCCATAAGGAGACTGCTGGGGTTTCCGTATTCCATTATCAGACCGATTGTAATTAGTTAAAGCTTCAATTTGTATACATTCATTATTCTTCAACATCTATAAATATTGTAATTTTTGAACGCGTTAGGTTAGAAATTACATTCTCATAATATTATCGAAAACTATCATTTAAATGAAACTACTACGTAAAACTGAATAATTTAACTAGTAATAAATTGTGTATAATCTTGTACTGTAAAATACAAGTTTACAACACGCCAGATTTCGGGTCAGTGTGAGAGACTTCACTTTTTTCCCTCGGAATTTACCTTGAAGTGCCACATTGTATTTAGTATTGCTTTATTGCCGGTGTCCCGGAAGTGCTGACATTTCTTGGGATACTGCAAGCAGTCTATAACTGAAAAGAAATTAGGGTTGTGTTATTAAAACAGGCAGATTATTTCTAACATATCGTATCGTAACGCCACAATTTGGTCAAGTTTCCTATACTTTGCTATGGAGGTATTTTAATTTTGTGCATGTGTCTAAGGTGCACGCATTTTACGTGACGATTTCTAAATACCATTCAGTTTTTATTTAGATGAAGAAGAAAGTGTGTAGAAAGTGTCCAGGACCGCCGTTTTTCCAACCTGTCAGATTACATATTAAAGAGTGTTATCAAGATACTATATCAGATGAAACATCTAAATAAAACAGAATAATGTAACTAACAGTAGATTATAATTTTATACTGTAAAATATAATGTATAAATTATCAAAGTAAAAAAATAAATTAAAAAAATAATACGGTATATATTAATAACGACAAAGGCATGGAGCATACATTGTTTTTAACTATGAAACCTTAATATGTAACAAGACAAAAACAAATTTTAAATTCTGTTAACAAAATTGCTTTAGTGAGTTGTATTTTCATGTCTAATAGTATGAATATTTAAGTGTGTTTGCCTTTCGACTCACTTTGAACTATAGACTACATTGTTGAGATACTGTACGTAAAGCTTAGTTGCTGTATCCAGACTATTATCTTAACCTTCATTGGATCCAGGGAGTTCACAAAGCTCTCTAGCCTAGCCGATGTTCCCTGGAGGGAAGTTTGCTTCTCTTTGACCTGTTAATCTTTGAAGAACTAACAAAGGGGAACAATACATGTAACAGTGTAGAGAAGAGTCTTTATAACAACGTCGCCCATGTTAAGTCAAAATCACTGGATACCTTTGATCCGACACAAGAGGAGTCTTTTAACGAACCTTTTACCTTTTGTGCGCTCCTCGTGCAAAAATCTGATTCATCTTTTACTACTTTAATCTTTCGCGATTTTCCCGCTGAACAAAGCTGGGGTAATGGATCGGATGGTTAAAGGAAACATAGTGAAGCTTATGATATTATTTTGTACACCCTGAGAGATTCTTGTAGTAAACGTTAAGTGTTATACGATTCCTCTTGGAACTATAAAATGTGTACAGTACTGTACTTTTCGAACAAACAGTATTTTGTAAACAAACATTATTTAAAAATGTGTATATAAAATAGCATTAATTATCATTTAATATCATTAATATAGTAGCACAAATTGCAACAGAATGCTTTAAAAATCTCCAAAACTCCATGTCTATAATTATTTGTCCAATATATTTTTTTATGTGGTTTTCTCCTTAAAGATTTTATTTTATCCTTTAAATGCCAAACAGAGATCAAAATAAACAAAACCATTAGAGATGTAATTACGTATGTTAAGTTCTATTAATTATATTCTAATTATGTACATCACTTTAATTTGTATTTTTTATACCATATAGACCATACAAAGTTAAATTCACATAGTATATTTGCTCTGTCTGGACTTTTGCATCTTTTAAAACAAACTGTGAAATTGCAAATTGCGCATTAGTATATTTTGGATTGCACTAGTAAACTATGTCTTATAACGCAATTTAATCAACCTTTTAATAATTAAAGATCGTGAGGTTTATACTTAAGTTTCTCGTTTGGCCGAGCTAACAGGTTTTTAGTTCCAGTCCACTGGAACCACTGGAAGCCTGTGCAGTGATGCAGGAGGCATAGGTCAATATATTGACCACTGGTCAGCGGTATCTAGATGGCACACGCTCACTTAACCTACTTACATACTCGTACTACATAGCTGCCCTCTCGCCACGGTCGCCTCCTACACAAGGTCCGGCATGTCTTCGCTCCAGATTCCCTAGAAACACGTGTTGGAACTAAAAATAACTTTTCTGTAAATACGCACGGCTTATTGATCTGCTTAGGCTCAAAGCGTATCTGTAAGTAGTAAATGTGTTTAAAAGCCTGCGATGCTTTTACTTGACGCTTTATTGTGAGAGAAAAAAATTAAACTCCTTCTCTACTTAAGTCTGTTTTTGCTCCAAGAGCTTTCATTTCTGGCAGGTTTAAACCTGCCAGTTGAATCTACATTAAGTACAGCAAAAACAGACGTGTTCTATCCCAGTGGATATGCAGGATTGTCACATCACTAAATGAAAATGTCGAGATATTGAGGTAAAAGAGATTATAGATATGTTTAATTTACTGCGAAGGATGACTGTTGGAGCGGGTTATGCTCCCTTGTAAGCTTTTTTAAGCTTAAAAATGAACAAGTAATGTCCCCTACTCGATTTGACCGGAAGACGCGAGAACAGAGCTAGACTTCCCATGTTCCAAGGGCACATGACTGAGCTAGTGTCCCCTCTGCTTCCCCACGGTAGATGTAACGTGGGATCTCGAGAGCACGCTGCTCCTACTCAAACCTGACCCATCCTGAACATCCTGTCAGTAGAAAGTAGCTTAAAGCTCCTTTTAGGCCTAGATACAATGAGAGGTCCTCGTACATTCTTATCCTTAAGAGATCACTCAACACAACGTATGTTCTTTGTCTTATCATGTACATGGTATTTGGTCGTAAATATAGTACGGTAACCAACACAACACAACGTATGTTCTTTGTCTTATCATGTACATGGTATTTGGTCGTAAATATAGTACGGTAACCAACACAACGTATGTTCTTTGTCTCATCGTGTACATGTTATTTGGTCGTAAATATAGTACGGTAGCCAACACAACACAACGTATGTTCTTTGTCTCATCATGTACATGTTATTTGGTCGCAAATATAGTACGGTAGCCAACACAACACAACGTATGTTCTTTGTCTTATCATGTACATGGTATTTGGTCGTAAATATAGTACGGTAACCAACACAACACAACGTATGTTCTTTGTCTTATCATGTACATGGTTATTTGGTCGTAAATATAGTACGGTAACCAACACAACACAACGTATGTTCTTTGTCTCATCGTGTACATGTTATTTGGTCGTAAATATAGTACGGTAGCCAACACAACACAACGTATGTTCTTTGTCTCATCATGTACATGTTATTTGGCTATTAAAATAGTACGGTAACCATCAAACCACTAGTCTTTTTCTATAACGTCCAATATTTTAGTTTATATCAACTGCAAAGATTGCTATGTCGAAAAAATCAAGATCAGCACATTTGGTACTTAAATCATCAGGCATGTACGTAAAACTAAATAGGGCCAGATTAGTGTTTAAATAATTAAATGAAATAGTGATTCATTGTCAACACTCTGGTTTGGAATGATAATTTCCTAAGTAATTTAAACCCTCTGATCAACTTTTTATTTTGATAAAAAATACTGTACACATACTCGTTTTCTCGTAGCACAGACACACATTTCCCACAAAAGGACTTCGCGTACTTATAATAATTTAAACCCTCTAATCAACTTTTTATTTTGATAAAAATTACTGTACACATACTCGTATTCTCGTAGCACAGACACACATTTCCCACAAAAGGACCTCGATACTTGTAACCCCCGATAACATAAACCCCCCTCTCGGGAATTTCCTGGTAGATGAACTCCTGATTAACGTTTTATTTTGATAAAAATTACTGTACACATATTCCCGTAGCACATTTCCTAGGAAAATATCACGTGTTCTTATAACCCACGATAACATTAACCCCCTCCCGGTAATTTCCTGGTAGATGAACTACTGATTAAATTAGTTATAACCCCCTGATCATCTTAATAATCTGATAAAGGTTGGTTTTTATTATATTTATACTAAACAATTCACGTTAGCTGTCAGTGCAGACTTTATTTCCATGCTCTGTACTGGCTAAAGCAAAGGTCCTACTTCAAATTAGAGGGCAAATCGAAAGACACAATTTGGAAAGGTCACTTTTTGTTGTATCTCTAACGGCTTAACCGCAAAACGCTCTCAAAGTCAAAAGTTTGGGTAAATCCCGAAAATTAAACTATGGTATAAAAACATAATCTGACTTTAGTTACCACCAAATTCTTCTTGTCTCCTAATTTCGCGAACACGTAACTTATCTGTTCTACGATATCTATTGATTATTATTAAACACCAAACATCATTTGGCTGAGCGTTAGCGAAGGATTACGACCCGTACGATTCTTGAGAACGGATACATAAAATATGGAAACCTCATGTCTGAATTTAACCAATCACCAAATTCCGCTTATCCCGAGTTTGTAAGCGTACATCATGGGCGAGCCGAAGGCGAGTCTTTTTCTATAACGTCCAATATTTTTTTAGCTTACATCAACTGCAAAGATTGCTCTGTCGAAAAAATCAAGATCAGCAGACTTGGTACTTAAATCATCAGGCATGTACGTAAAACTTCACATTTCCATGAAGTATGCTTAAAAACTAGATTTTTAAGTATAGGTTGAAAAATTTAACAACATTTCCGATATTGCAAAACAAAACATTATTTGCACCAAGTTGGAGTGTTATTGTTTGTTTTGAAGACGAGTTTATTGTGAGCTGGAACAGAGACGGGCGCCGGCATTGAAGTTTTACTGTTTGCTACATACATTGGACTAATTGTAACAAATTAGCTGAGGTAGGGTAGCGAGATGTCAGATAAGCGGTGTATGAACCGTGGGCGCTGGAGCATACACACTTCCGGTCTAACGTGTGGGTCGTCAAACTCGCGGCGCTACATCGTGTAGGTCGTGCTCTTCCTGGTCATGGGACTTTAGGGTTTGGTTGGGTAACAGCGGCAATCCAAACCTAGAAGTCTTATTGAAGTTAGTTTGTGATCAGTCAAGAGAATCCGCTACTATTGCTTTAGACAATGTTTTGAAAGTCCTTTAAAACACAGTAAATCATCAAAACCATTTTGGAGTTGAAAACCACTTTTCTCAAATATGTTACTTATTGGTACTGTATGTTTTCATCAGGACAGTTGAACAGTTGCTGATTTTGAAATAGTATTTAATAAATTTCACAATAGCGACATCTTAGCAATACCTTTGGGCTTCTTGAATCTTTATCCCTTTTCTACAATGACCAATTAAAAGAAAGGACTTTTTGTAACAGAAAACTGAAATAGAATAATTAGTAAAGTTTTTCATTTTGTAAAAGCTTAACTAGGATATATGAGAACACTAAATTCGTAACACTGAAACAAAAATCCATGTACAATAATAAACCATTTTACCGCTGGCTGCACTCAGATCATCTCGATTTTAACCCCATGATCTTATTTTAGAAGTGTAATTATTGAAAACAACTAATAAGTAACTAAATATTATTTAAGCTTTTTATAAATTAGATTTTCAGAACATTTTTGTTCTTTGTCGTTTATATTTAAAAAGTACATTTCAAAATACAAACGAAAACGCGTTTGCTTGCTCATTAATCACATATTTAAAACTATATATATATATATATATATATATATATATATATATATATATATATATATATATATATATATATATATATATATATATAAGGTTTAAAAGTGTTTGAGTTTTTTACACTGATCTTATAGGGCATAACATACAAGATCGTTTCCCTACATCTGGCCCATAATATGTACATATCATTATTTTATGTTGGTAACGGTACATCGTTTATATATACACCGAGTTTTAATTAGATAATCTATGATTTAAAAATGTATCCTGCATAGGATTACCGACTATTATTGTTCTATAATTAGTTTACTTGCTTAAATAACTAAAAGAATTGAAAAATTATATCTATAAACGCTCTTAAAAAGCGTGGTATACTGTGTACAAATAATACATCATATTTTGTAGAGATTTTGTATTGATCAAAATAAAATCGAATTTTGTGTAAATTGTTGTTAAAGTATAAAAGTAGTTGTTAAATGGTAAATCGCAGGGAAGATAAAACGAGTGGGGACCGCTTTGTCTCTAAATCGACAGGGATAAGTGGAACAAAACAAACATGGCACTCTCATTATCTGCTGACCTAAGCCCTGCAGTACATTTCTTGCTGCCTCCAACCGGGCTCAGCTAAGTTAGGATCAATATGTGTTTGGGGACTTGTTTGTAACAAACTAACCCCTTCAATCAATTCCTCATCACAATTCAAATCGGACGAGTTTGTTACGTTGGATTACTGAAAAGTGCAATTTCGTTTAATTTCTTACTGCCAAAAGGTAAATTTACCTTCTGGGGAGTAAAATTGAAAATATAGTTTACAATTACTGCTGCGACAGTAAACATTAATAATAAAAACAGTTATGTCAAAATCATTAACATCCGTTCAAGATAATGAATGTATAGAACGAGAGACTAAAACTAAAAATTATGCGAAACAGAATACAAATACTAAAATATAGTAACACGTTGAACCACTAAGTTACCAACTTATTTAAAGATCTTGGTTATTCCATGGTGTACAGCTCCTATAAAGAGAGTCACTTAATAAATCTTCCAAAAACGCCTAATGAAGATGAATTTGACGGCAGAGGGTCTCATAAAATAAAATAGTGGGGCGATTGTCCTAATCATTATTTAGGACAAACGATAAGGTCATTAATACCGTTTTAAGGAAACCCTTCCTAATGATACACAACTCTCAAATTACTATGGACCTGTATGGACTTAAATATTGCAATATAAATAAACTTTTTATAAAAAGTCCAAGAAAATTAGAGTGGTTTTCACACTTAAAAACTATGAAGTATAAAACGCAGTCAGTAAACAGTGGCCCAAATAACGAACGGATTGATTAAACATTGCATAGACGATTTTATGA